>NW_020536999.1:52654047-52800916 GCF_003426905.1 Ctenocephalides felis | reverse complement strand
AAAATGGTAATAATACATATTTCTACATCGGTAAATTTTCTTCAAATTTTAGTTAGTTTGATAGTTGTTTGTTTGATATGTTTAATTTTTTCTGATATAGTATTACTTTGGTTTTCATAGTATAATTAGTAAAATCCAAAATTGATCTTTGGGCATTATCCTACCCTTCTATCACAACAGCTAATTGCTTCTAAAAAAATTGCGTTCTAGAAAGATAATAATTCAACTATTAATTCAATCAACAAATAAAATAAGGTATACTGTAGCTTATATATATATAATTATGTTCTTAAACAAACACTCAATCAGGTCAGAATTGAAGGTCAGAATCCTTCAGCCAAGCCATAAAATAACCTGCAAAATATTTCTTAATGTTTGGCAATTATAAAAAATCATTAAAAGTTATTGGAGTTTCCAGAGTTCCAAGACCTAAAAAAGTGAGTCCATTTCTACCAAGTATTCCAATTGCGTTAATAAAATTGCTTAAGATTTTATCGCAATTGCATTTTTGCATGAGCAGTAAATTTACGGATAACAACTTACTATAAATAAGATTACGCCATGATACCCAGTTGAGCTGCTCCAACGTTTTCGAATCATTACTTCCTGAATTTCGTGCTCGCTGATGCAAACGCCAACGACTGTGTGTTTAGCAGTTTGAATAATTAAATAAAGGTCATTCGGATTAACTGTTAATTTTATAATACATCTACTTGGAAACGTTATGTTTTATTATGGGAAAAGGATATAATTGAGTTTGAATTTGTCTAATTTTGTTGAAGGCTATGTCGTTTTGCGTAATTTAGTCTGTGGATTTATTTTTGTCTACACCCTTGACTTCGTGAGTAAGCTTTGAAACGAGAGCGTTGTGCATCACTGCTATAATTAACTTTCCGTAGGGTAAGTTATACTAATTGCAAAAAAATCGAAAATGAAAATGTTTATATACCTTTACGTTTCAAAGGTTGGTCAACATTTTGGCATACTTAAAAAAAATAAATGTGTATGTATGTATGTGCAAGATGCAATGTTTCGTCGACGATTTCGTGAACACAAATCAAACGATTTGAATAATTCAGAAAATATTCGATACGTATAGACGGGGAAAAGTGCTGATTAGTTTTTGGCAAAGGCAGGTTCAGCCGTTTCAAAGAAACGGGGCAAAAACTGCCAAAAATGATAATTTAATATTTGAGATAACACAACGTTGATGAATGATTCAAATTTTTGTTCATATTAACGAAATTAAAAAGCGGTGAAAGCAGGCAGTTCTACGGATTCAATTAAAAATGTGAAAAAGCCATTTGGCAGTAAAAATGATCATTAGACATAAATATTTGAAAAAAGTTCAAAATTTCCAAAATGCAAAATGCTGATGTAGAAAAAGTTTCAAATTTTTCAAAAAAGTATTTTTTTTTTTAAACTATCAAAATTCTTAAAAATCTATATTTTTCAAAGTTAAAAAAAAGAAGTGTTTTTAAAAGTTTAAACTTTAGGTTCGTTTAAATATATGTATTTTATATCTTTTTCAGATAAAAATGTAAGCAGATGAAAAAAATCTAATTTACAAAACAAAAAAAAAGATCACAAATATTACTCGTTAACTTTGTTCAAAAAATTATGTTTTGTTATATATTCTTATATTATATTTATAACCTCCCCTGAATCCAGTTGGAGTTTAACTTAGCTCACAGACCTGTCATATGACAGAACTACCCATTATTATTATAATCAATAAATAATGAAGGTAACTACAAATATAAATTTCAGTGAATAAAAGATCAAACTCCACATAAGCTATTTTTACATACAGTATGCTCCTCACATAATATCTAGTAAAAAATCTATTTTTAACCTCCTATATCTCTTTTCATTTGAAGTTATATCGCAAATATCTCTGGAACGCTTTTCTACCAAGTGAGAAAAGTATCATTTGCAAACAAACATTCGAATTCGAATGCAATTTCGTGTGAGACAGGTGGGATTGGTAATGCAAATTTCGAGGGTTGGATGTTGTTTTTGTAGCAAAAATAGATTTCTGTTGGTTTAAGAGGTGGGATACGCAAATAATAAATAATGAAAGATAAAAATAAATTTCAAGTGTGGAACAAAACAAAAAAATCGTAAGCTCTATATGGAAAGTAAATCCACTTCTCTTTTGCTTCCTGGTCAGTTGTGTGATAGTGAAAGTCGTCATAAGAGCTAAATGGAAAAAAAACATGAGAAAGAGGTAGGGAAATAAAGATAGCACAAAGATTTCTTATAAACTCTTGTTCAATAAATTATGTTGTGTTATAGAAAAATGTTGGCGTTTAAAGCTATTGTTTTTAACCTATGTTTAGGCCTCTAGGACATGTGTGACTTGGCCCTTTTTTTGTATGATTTGATTTGAGACTTTATCCATTGTATTAATTTCAGATGTTTTCAAACAAAAACAAAACAAAAATTAATTTAATTTTCTCCCAGCTAGCTAGTAAAAATAAAAAAAACTATTGCTGATGAAAAAGTGGCACAACAATCTCCAGTCTTATAGCCTATATAGAAAGCATTCGTACACAGCCACTCCATTACTTTAAGAGTTTTTTTATACATTTTTAATTATACTTTGTCTTGAAATTATATTGTGATTAGTTGAATATTATATCAAATAACATGATTTTAATTATTTATATGAGCATTTTTCTCATTAATCACACCTTATTACTTGTTATTCATAGCCTTGACCATCATTTAAAATTAAAACTAGTGGGGTGTATGGCATCGTGCCTTAAGGCAAATTGCTGGAACTTCCCGTACCGTAACGAAATGTTCAAAAAATGCTGAATGTTTTCAAATAGATTGTTATAAATATTGTAACATTGTCTAATATTTATAAGAATTTTTATAAACTGAATTGCAAAGTTGAAATTATTTGTTTAAAGTGTATTAGAACTATAGTCAGAATTAAAAATAAAATCTGAATTATTTTCGATATACAAAAAAAAAATTTTTGAAAAAAAAAGGTGAAACAATTTTTTTTTCCAAAATCAATTATTTTGTTAAGACAAGCAGAAAGTTCTTTGAATCATTTAAATCGGACGCTTAGTTCTCTCAGAAACTGCCATTTTTTACATATTTAGCTCCGTATCTTTGAAATGGCTAAGCCTGCCTTTGCCAAAAACTAATAAACACTTCTCCCAATCATTACTAATTGAATGTTCTTTAGATCATTCAAATCAAATACTCCGTTCTCTCAAAAACTTGATTTCTATTTTTCGCACTCTTTGCTCCGTATCTCCGAAACGGCTGGACCTGCCTTTGCCAAAAACTAATCAGCTCTTCTCCTTATCAATAGAAATCGAATGTTTTTTGAACCATTCAAATCGGTTGATCCGTGCGCCCGAAAACGTGACTGGAAATTTGTATCCATACATACACACACACACAAACACACACATCCATTTTTTCTGAGGTTTGCCAAAATGTTCAGAAACCTTCAAAACGTCGAGAAATGTAAAAATTTTCAATTTTGATTTTTGGCCCATTACAATAACTTACCCTACTGGAAGTTAATAAATCTAATGAGTGTAAGGATTCTTTATTACAGGTAAACATTCGTTTAATATCGAACTACAAACTTTTATTTATTATTTTTTCCTCGATCCTCCTATTTCAATTAGCTGCAACACCACTTCAGCAGTTTCTGTTAGTGATTTATAAAGCAGCAGGAATCGTGTGCCGCGAAGATTGTTTATGTTGTTTAGCAACTGCATCCGACATTTATATAAAATGTACTTCGACACCAGTTGTTGTGCGAAATTGCTATATTCGATTTTCATCGTAAATATATACAGACGACAGGAACAAAGTGTTTGATAAGGCCACTGTCGAACGGAACTCGGAAAAATGCGATACTCATACATCCATTATAACGCTGGGAGAATGCAATCTGTTAGGTATTTTTTGCTTTTTTATTTTTGTATTTGTTTCAGTAAGTTTCATATTATCAGATGTTGAAATAAACTTTATTTTTTTTTTAAACTATTAACGGTACATAAACAACTGTCCGAGAACTCGTAATACTAGTAAAATATGAAATTTGTAGAGTTTATACAATTATTACCAGAGATACTTTTTGTCAACTTAGAAGACACAGTTTAAATCTTAAAGTTGGTTTACGTAACAATGAGTTTAAAGATGCAATATATTGTGGGATGTAGACTGGACAATTGATCCCAACAAATAAGAATGACATAATAAATATGTTTGCAAACAAATATTTTGTAATACATTTTTAAACAGAAATTATTAGTTAAAAATTAAAATCCATTTTCACATTGGTGACCGACAATTTGTAGATTGCAAATGAGCGCGGATCAAGAATTCAAAAATAAATGAACGGTGGTGCAATGGTTGGAGAATTAACTCCAACCAAATTTTATATAGATGGGTTATTGCGGCTCCAGAAATTCATTGCAGCTTTTTTTGCCTGATTCTGTCTTCCCGTTGGATTATTTTATCCAGTACGTTTAGTCTTCGGGTTACTGCAGGCTATATTATTTTTTAGCCCTGACCAGGATTTCCATTGACATACCTATCCAGTATGTTCAGACCTTGGGTCATCGCGGGTACAAAAACTAGCTCTGATCACCAGACTTTCACCGACCTAACTATCCAGGACGCCAAGACTTTGGGTCACAGCGAGCTAGTCAGCATCAATAGTATCATTCTCCTAAAGATGACCATATCTAGAACTCCTCTATTTTCAATCTACACACAATTAAGTACAGCGTGTTTCCGATCACCTGCAAATATGTTTGACGTCAACACTGAGCTCGGAGTGATATGGGGTCAGACTAGACTGATTATATTTCTACAAAATTTCAAGCTTCCTAATTTAGTATAGCATTTTTAATTTAAACTAATTTAGGATAGCATTTTTAGTTTAATAGGAACAATAGCAAAGATTCACTTGGTCAATTTTTGTTCTATATATACAAGTAATAATGGATATCTCTATAGTTTCATTTTAGGTTTCCCACAACGTGGGATTTGAACTGGGAATTTTAAGAGTGCAAGGCCAGAGACTTTGCTTCTATACCATGAGCATACCACATCCTTAAATATAAAAATAAATTAAATACTTGTCTTTCATCCAACATAAAGACAATATTGAGTTAGACTGCCACTAAAAATATTTTATTGATCATAAACTCTTGATTTACAATGGTTAATAATAGTTTGACTGTTTTATTCTCATTTCAAATGTTTAGAGATTTTTTTCACACTACAATTTACTATTACAAAACAATACGCAACATTAATCTTTGTGAGAAAGTTTATATCCGTTTGATATTAGTTTTGTTACAGAGAAGTTTCATATGAGTTAAATTACTTTAACATGGATTTCAACTATGAGATTTATTTTTATTGTGCGATTTAATAGCATATTATTTATTTAGATCTTCATCATTATGACTTTACGTTCTATATAAGAGAGACTGGGTACGGTTGCGCCAGGGTACGGTAGTGACAGTCTACTAATAATAGATAAATCATACTGATTTTGATATAGTGTCCAAAGAAAGATGTAGTATGTTTGTTTGAATAAGTTTCCAGTATTTCATCCAGAAAGCATTGCTATTAAAGAGCCAAAAGAATTTTTTTTGTTCGATTTCTTCTAACGATAAATAATACTTGTATACAGATCTCCTTGTTCGTTATTTTACTCTCTCTTCAGGAGAGAGATCATATAGTCATACAAGTTTATTAGGCTAAAGTTATACAAAATTTTATTTTTTTTAAATCAATTGTTCAAAAAAACTCACCTTGTTTCTGTCATCTACCATATTCAGTTAAAATGCAAAATAAATCATACATTCATAACTTTGTTACAAATATTTGACACGAATTCTAACATCACCTTCGCCCTCTTTCAGCTCTAAGTACTCAACCATGTATAAATTAAAAGCTCAGCATGAATATTCAATATATGCAGCAAGTTTTTTTTATTTTGTGTGTCAGGCTTGTGCCAACATCGAAAATGCTTTTATGGTGTCATAAACTCATATACACGATGGACAATGGCAAACGTTCGTCTGGGTTGTTTTTTGTGCAACCGGTTTAATTCTTCAACAGCAAATACTGTGTTCCATATCTTTTGAGAATTATTCTTGTGGAAAAGCTATTTTTGCATGTTCTCACTTTTAGAATTGTGTTATAGTAATAAAAGGTTCATTGCGCAAAAAATATTTTATGAGAATCTGGGAAAAACGCAGGGAGAAAATATTAGAAATTCGACTTTTTTGTTAGATGTAATCAATAGGATGACTTTACTGTGGTCCCGAATTTGCAGAAACATGGTACGAAGAAACGGTTTGCTAGTAAAAAGGTCCACCACCGATATCTCAAAAACAACTGAGATAATAATTTTATAAGAATAATGTTTGAAAGTAGAAGGAAAATGATGGATGAGTATACCTTATTTAATTAGATACGTTACTATATAACATTTATAATAGCTTACATGTGGGTGGAGTAAAAAGAACCAACTGAACCTTTACCCTGCGAACGTGTAAACAATAAAATATAGTAAATAAAAAGTTAAAACTAGTGGTGTGCTTCGTGCCTTAAGGCAATTTGTTGGAATTTTTCGTATCGCGATGAAATATTCGAAAAAAATCAATATTTTCAAATATATTATAACAAATACTGTTACTTTCATTATTCGTATTTTATAGTCAAAATATAAGAGCTTATTATAAATTGGACGATGGCGTTTATATAAGTTTACAGGAAAAGTAAATTAACAAAATTTAATCAAGCAGAAGGTTTATTGAATAATTAATTATTAAAATCGGATGCTTCGTTCTCTCAAAAATTGCTATTTGGTTCACATTTAGCTCCATATCTCTGAAACGGCTGCGCATGTCTTGACAAAAAATAATCATCACTTCTCCTCAACATTACGAATTGAATGATTTTTAAATCATTGCTCTATACTGCCAAAAACTCGATATCTTTTTTTGCACTCTTCGCTCCGAGTCTCCAAAACGGCTGAACCGATTTTTTCCAAAAACTAATCTGCACATCTTCCTATCAATAGAAATCGATTGGTGATGATCGATTGAACCATTCATCACCCGAAATCGTTGACAAAAAATTGTATCAGCACATACACACACATATACACACAAATGCATCCTTTTTTCTAAAGTATTCCAAAATGTTTTGAAATCTCTGATACGTGAAGGTACGCAAAATTTTCAATTTAGATTTTTGGACGATTACAATTACCTTACGGGAAGATAAAATGCAATTTTTTCAAGATGTAGAATAAATAAATAGTAATTTCAACTCTATCTTACAAAATACCACATCTATCAATGAAATTTATATTTTGCATTTTTTAATAATAATGTAGGTAATATTTCGTAAAATCCCTTCAAAATTAAAAATTAAAAATAAGACATGGAGCTTTTTAAAAATAAGACATTTGCCTGATCATCGCATTTTATCCAATCTATGGAGTAATAAAGACCAGGTAACAAATTTTTGATAACTAGCCAGAAAATTTCTACAAGGATGAATTAGCTAGGAATTTTATTGAACATAGTCAGATAGTTGTTTATTTGATTGGGTTTTTAATATAATTGCTCCAAGTCAAATTGGACCGTTGAACCCGCCGTAGACTATTTAATTTGTGTTTAGGGGGCGTACATTAATCATGTTAACCAATTTTTAAGGATTTTTGGATTCGCCTCACTCTTGGTAATATGTGGTGTTTTTCAAAACATTATCAACATTAAAAATCACAAAATATTACCTGGGGAGGGAGCGGTAAGATATCACGTGTATTTATTTTTTACCTGATTTTTTTTAAATTCAACTAAAATTAGTTACAAGAAAAAATTGTAAAATTTTTGAAATTGGTTTCGAAAATGTTTAGATTTAAAAAAAATCAGGTAAAAAATAAATAAACGTAATATTTTACCCCTCCCTCTCCCAGGTGATATGTTGTGATTTTTTCCCAAACCCCCCTCCACTTAAAAACCACACGTGATTAATGGACGCCCTCTCATGGATTGAAGATATACAGCTGACATATTTATAGAAGAGTACTTATAATACCATTTTAGTTAATAATTGGATGAGACTTGTATATTCATTGTTCAAAAACAGTATAGATAATATCGAAAGCTATTTTCTTAGCGCTACACAATTATATATATCTCCACGGAGCTATTCAATTTAAAGTCAATGTGATTCAATATGTGGAAAGATGCGCACATGCTCAAGATTGTTAGGATGTGTTCGGAATGTGCGCTTATGTTAATGCATTTTATATAACGGGCTGAGCTGTCTGAGGAATTGCGAATAAGTTTTGTCTGAAAACGCTGAATATAAAACAGGGGATTTTGTCCGCACAGTTGCTCTGAGAATTGCATGACCCGAAGCTTGTTTCTGTACGTTTGTTATATCGCGATTTCCATACGTGTAAACTTGAAACACGAACGTGCGCGAATGAGCCTGTGTGCTATGTGTTATCTCTGGCCTAATCCCGCGGGCCGAAGAAAAGACTCCTCTATTCTCCTACAAGATAAAATAATCTTGGCGCCGTGCCGGATGCGGGAGAATAATATAATTGCACGGTTGCACTTTGGATGTTGTTACATTCATTAACATGTACAGAGAATACGGTGTAGACTGTAGACTAATCTTTCTACGAATACAAACTCATCTAAAATGGATGCATATTTTCAACTTTCAGTGAGACATGTATTTTATACCTACACTATGTCATTAACGCGGATAAAATAAATTTGAAACTACTGATTTCTCACCTTAAGGTATATTGCTAGAAGCTTCCGCACCAGAATTCAATATCCGAGAAAAAAATCAATAATTAATAAATAATGAACAATGATTAATAACAATTGTTTCACATATTTTTAAAGAGATAATTATAATTGCTATCTATTGTATCGTTGATATTGATATATAACAGTGACAATGTTATAAAACAAACTTAAGAATGTTTACATTAACAAGAGATGTCAAATGAATCCTTCTGAACATATTTTTAATAGTAATTGCATATAAATATAAAATATATACATATTTAAACTGAATTGTAACTTTAAAATTTATTTATTAACTTCCTGTAGGGTAAGTTATTGTAATGGGCCGAAAATCGGAATTGAAAATTTTTACATTTCTCGACGTTTTGAAGGTTTCTGAACATTTTGGCATACTTCAGAAAAAATGGATGTGTGTGTGTGTGTATGTATGTATGGATTCAAATTTTCGCCCACGTTTTCGGGCGTACGGATCAACCGATTTGAATGGTTTAAAAAACATTCGATTCCTATTGATAAGGAGATGTGCTGATTAGTTTTTGGCAAAGGCAGGTCTAGCAGTTACGGAGATAAGGAGCAGAGTGCAGAAAATAGAAATCGAGTTTTTGAGAGAAAGGAGCATCCGATTTGAATGATCTAAAAAACATTCAATTAGTAATGATTGGGAGAAGGGGCTATTAGTTTTTCGCAAAGGCAGGCCCAGCCATTTCGGAGATACAGAGCTAAATGTACAAAAAATGGCAGTTTTTGAGAGAACTAAGCGTCCGATTCAATTGATTCAAAGAACTTTCTGCTTGTCTTAACAAAATAATTGATTTTGGAAAAAAAAATTTGTTTCAATTCTTTTTTTTTTTTTTTTAATTTTTAGTATATCGAAAATAATCCAGATTTTATTTTTAATTCTGACTATAGTTCCAATATACTTTAAACAAATAATTTCAACTCTGCAATTCAGTTTATATAATTATTATAAATATTAGACAATGTTACAATATTTATAATAATCTATTTGAAAACATTCAATATTCCTCGAACATTTCGTTACGATACGGGAAGTTCCAGCAATTTGCCTTAAGGCACGATGCCACCCACCCCACTAGTTTATTTTTTGGTTTATTATTCATAGCAAACTATACGCACAGTACATTCAGCTACTTAATCATGTAAAGCGTGTGAGAATCATAGTAAATCATTGAAGGTTTTTCTTTTGAGTTGCTTTGGTGGTAAATGCTTTAGCAGGTCACACGCTGGTTGATTTGAATGATAACTTAGACGAGTGTTGTTTCTGGAGCAGTAATGATTAATTTCTTCTTCTACAGTTAGAATTCTAAGATCTTGATTTATTAATTAGTTTGGAACATATTTTGGAGCGTTCACGATTTCTTTCAGAATGTTGCTCTAGAACTTCTGTAGAATTGTTATGTTTAATTTTTTCATTTAATGGCTGCACCCCATAGTTGTAGACCGTACGACCATATTGGTTTGATAATTGTCTTGTATATTAGGAGTTTATTTTTTAATGTGACTTATGATTTCCAGCGCATTAACCAATTAAATTGCCTACGTGTTAGTTCGAGCTGGTGGCTCTTCTTATCCTATCCAAATCTCATCCCAGTCTACTTTGGATACAATAACTAAATCACCATTCAATCTAACAGGAGGGCTTGAACCTTGTCGTAGGGTAAAAGTAACATAAACTGATTTAGTGTTGTTTACTTTTATTCTTCATAATTTCATCAACTTCTCTATTTCATCTACGTGTTTTTGTAGAATTTCGGAGGCAAGCAATTGTTTGTTGAGCTAGAATTCCCGCATGATCTGCAAAGGTTGCAATCATGGTTTCTGCATTTGTAGGTATATTGGCAGTATATATAACGTGAAGCAGCGGACCAAGAACACTATTTTTAATGGTAATTTTTTTTTTAATTTGTATAACAGGCCTTTGTGCTAAACTTTATCAAAAGCCTGACTGATGTCAAGAAGTTGATGATTTCATTTTTAAAGTCTTCCACTTCAAAATTTATATTTAAAGTATAAAACTTTGTATATTTTTGAAAAGTTTGAAAAAAAATCATTTGAAATATTTGAGATTTATTTGAATCGTATAAGTAACTAAAAATTAACAATCTTGGTACGGAACCCCAAAAAATTAACTAATTTAGTACTCATTTTTACAATCTATATAAAATATTTGATAATTTGTTGCGCATATGTCTCATGATCATTTTTGACCGCCAAACATCATTGTTTTCTTCTTCCTTTGTATCTCTGCAACCGCTTGATCTTCTCATCAATAAGAAACGAATGTTTTCTAAATCATTCAAATCAGTTGATGCGCCTAAAATCATGGACAAACACACACAAAATGTTTAGAAATCTTTGGAACGTAAAGATGTGCAAAAAATCGATTTATTGCGATTACTATAATTTACCCTATGAGAAGTTAACTATGGTTTAGTGACTTTAAGAAGGAAGATTCTAAGGTAATTTTCGATACACTTACAGGACTTAAATATGATTGAATATGAAAAGGTAAATGTGATTCAAATCATAACAACACACTGATCTTTCTATTTCATTCAATCTTCCCACTTAGTCAAAAATGAGTATTCACACTAAATATTATGAATATTTTAGATATTTTATTAAGATGATTGCTACTAGCACTATGCTATTATTTTCAAAATTATGATTCTCTAAATTAATCTATATATAATACAAAAACGAAAAAAATGTTACTTTGTTCTAAGTGAAACCTAAACATGTTGTTGAAAAGTTCAGAATATTTTGAAAACCTGTGAGGTTCACGTTGTGCAATAGCTAATGGAATTTTAATAATTTTTATCCGTATCCAATTTAATCAGAAAATAAATTATGCGAATATAATAGAATGCATCAGCCTAACTGTAGGTTTTACATACGTATTTATTATTACATATATATCATAATTATTAATATTGCATAAATTACTATACATGTTTCTGATATTTTAGAAATATTGCAATTAATTTGGTAAAATATTATAATTACAAATGGAATATAATAAACAATTACCGTTCATGATATATTGACAAAGAGGCCAGCGATCCTCGTTTTCAATATTTGATATTTTAATGAATACATTTCCAATTTATATTCAAACTCATTTTCATTACTTGCGGATTAAAATTTTCATAGAAATAATTTTGCACTAGACATGCTAATGATTTGCAATTAATTTATTAAGTGGCAATTAGATAATAGAAATCGTTTCAAATAGCAGTACGATTAACAATAATTGTGATTTTTAATTATTTTACTTTGTCATTTTAATACATTTTTAATGAAAATAAACACAGTATATGATGAAGTAAATATTACAATAATTTTGTTTTAAAATGTTTAGGTTCTAACTAAAATAATGTCTAAATACAAATAATGATATAAACATCTTTATTCGTTAACAGGATGTTTTTTCTATAATATTTGAGGTCGTTTTGCCTAATGAAATAAAATCTAAGTGTGTCCTATTTGCCTTACTACTTTTACTATATAAGAGACTATTATGTAGAAGACATATCCGAGCATCATAGAGCAGGAAGCTCGTATAAAAATATGGCTTTCAATATCCTAAGAGTACGTGTTTATTTCAACTACAAAAATGTCTTTATGTATGCGCATAATCACACTCCGGAATAAAGTTCTAACCATAACAAACATGTCGATTCAGTAAGATATTTTTATCCTCTCATATAATATCCTGTATCCCTGGCTAACTGCTTTTATGTTTAAAGCAATATGAACATTTTGTAGAAGATTTGATGATGATCTTATAGAGAGCAAAATGTGCATGAGAAATTTATCAGCTTTACTATATCAGATTTTCTCTATCAAATTTTCTAATTATTGGATGTAATCTACTATTTTACTAATTATATGCCTAAAAATGATTTGAAATTTTAATAAAACTAGACTTATATGTATGAGGATATTCTGAAAATATGTTGGCATTAGAAATGGATTTCTCAATTTTGATCTATCAATTCCATTATACACTAGATGTCCTAACTTCTTGATGATTTGATGAAACTGTTCAATGCATTAGTTGATTACCTTCTGCATTCTAGTGCATTTACGAAATTTCTGAATAGTCTGCATTTTCATATTAAATTGATCAAACATTTATATTGATTTGAACTGAAATTTCAATATTTGGTACAGAAGTTCTATCCACTAACGAGTTTAGAATATGACTACATTCAGACGTTTACAAGGATCTACAAAAAATGATCTTTTTTTTAAATTTTTGTTAAAGTTTTTATATTTTAGGGATACCAATTTATTCAGAATATAAAGTATCCTTTGCTCTATGATTCAAACAAACTATAATTTTTGTTTTTCGGTTAAAATTAATGAATGTAGAAGTGCAACTTACTGAAATTCTTGGTGATGATCTGATCTATGCAAAGACAGACTGGAGTAAATTTAACTATCTCTGAACTTAGAGAATAATAGATTAATCCGTATGAGGATTTGCTGATAGAAGTTGGTATCAAAAATGGATTGTTTTATTTTGATCCAGGTGTTCCATTCATCATTTATTAGATGTCCTACGTTCTTGGTGATGATATGGAACTGTTAAAGCTATGAGTTAAAAACCTCAACTGCGATTAACTTTATCCGAAATTACACATTTCCATATTGAATTGTTTGTGACCATACCCACAATTAAATTTTTGGAATAGAAGTTCCGAAGATCAGAAATTCTGATGCTGCTGAATAGAAAAGATCATTTTTGAATTCTTGTCAAAGCATTCGCAATGATGTTTTAAGAATACCATTTTTTTAAATATACTGTGAAAAAATAAAAACTGTTAGACTTTGGTTAAACTCTGTTTTAGGTTAAAATTAATGAATATGTAGCCGCGCAACTTGATAAAGTAAGTTATTATTTTTGAAAATGATCTACTCGAAGGCAGGTCAGTTTACCACATTTTATTGTATCTCTTTTTAGTATTTATCGTTTTCAATATTTTTACTTTTAAAACTCTTGCTTCTAATCTTTTAAGATTTTGCTTCGTCTGTTAACTTCCAGTGTATCCTCAGAATATTTTTGATCATTAGTATTTTTTACCTCATTTTTCCCTGATTTTCCTTTGATGATTGTTCTCGATATAGATTCGCTATTGATCCGTTTCTGAATCTTCAAAGTCATGTGATTTACTGGATCTGCTATTGTCAAAAACCGATCACCACTTCTACCCATCATTATGAATTGAATGTTCTTTGGATCATTCAAATCGGATGCTCTATACTCTCAACAACTTGATATTTTTGTTTGCACTCTTTGTTCCTTATCTCCGAAACGGATTAACCTGCCTTTCTCAAAACTAATCAGCACATCTCCCTATCAATAGTAATAGAATGTTGTTTTGACCCTTCAAATCGGTTAATTCGTGCGCCCAAAAACGTGAACGAAAAACTGGATACATACATTCATACACACATCCATTTCTACTAAGGAATGACAAAATGTTCAGAAACCTTCAAAACGTGAAGAAATGCAAAAATAAAAATACGATTTTTAGACGATTACAATAACTTACCCGACGGGAAGTTAAATATGGGAAATATTTTTTTTAATTGTATTATCTTTTTTATTTACAACTGTCCAGTAAAGGACATTCAATAAATTTGATGAATTTACAATAGTCGGCCGAAAAGGGACATTGTATACTACTAAGGCATGTTGGAAAAAACAACTCAGCAGTTGTTTTTCTATTCGATATAAAATTCACAATATTTTATTGATAATTATATAATTTTAACTACATATTTACTTATTGATTGAATTGGTTTGAATAAAAATTTATATAAAGGTAGCTTGTTGTATCAGCTTAGTTTGGATTTAGTTCCTAGTAACCAGTAAAGGTTTTTGGTTTTCATCTCAAGCTGTTGTCTCTTTCTTCTATGAGTTTGCCAATTAAGTTTTCTCTCGAGGTAAAAAATGAAAAATATGAAGATCAATTGTTTTTGTTGACTTCAGAAAACGATTAACTTAATCTTGAAAGTCATGTGCTTCACTGATCTACTTTATTTTAATACTAATGTAAGTCTAGCACTATCAGTTCATTAGAAGCAAATTTTAAATTAATGTAAAATTATTTAAAAAAATGATATCAGTTTGTTTAGTTGAAGTCAAACAAAGGTGCTGTTCAGATGAGCAATGTTAATATTGCAGCCAAAAAAATAGAAATAGTAAAAATTTATCTATTATGTATCTCACCATTTTTGGTTGTCGTTTCTTAACAATATTAATCAACAAATTAATATAGTCGTTACTTCTATAAATTTAATTTGATATTTCTTTCATCACTTTCATACGATCAAAAACACAGCACTATAAACGCAGTTCACTTTCAAAGTCTTTATTCTGACATTCTTGACTTTTCTCTTTGTGTGCTCGATAAAATATATTTGAAACATGGCAGAGAAAACTTTTGCCCCCATTCCCCACATTCCTCCAGCAGGAAAGGGGAAAGGAGGAGATGTTGACCCGGCGCACATGAAGGATCGCGCTATAGTTCTTATATTGATTGTTCCGCCGTTTTCGAGTAACTGTCGGCGCGAACGAAACACATCATGGAAACAAAAAGCAGCGGACCGTATTACTTACTGACGTGCCAGTAGAAAAGTTTCATCCATTATATACCCATTTCGTAAATGAAATTCTTAGAAATAGTTTACTAATAACGTACTACATGACGTTTATTAGATGTACTCGTTGTTGATATTAATGCTGGGCTGAGCGCATTATATGTTCTTAAAACTCTGGTAGTTGCAATGTTTAACTTTGATGATTAATCAAGAAAATCTAATTGTTGAACGGGTTCATATGGAGGCAAATACCATTATTTTTTCATTAAATAGTTCAGAAATGAATTATTTCGCAGTATTAGATTCAACCCTTTCGACTAGGATGCCGCCACTCCGGCAATTCGCGAGTGGAAAGTGTTAAGATTTTTATTAACTTCCCGTAAAATAAGTTATAGTAATCGCAAAAAAATCTAAAATGAAAATTTTTATATATCTTTACGTTTCAGAGTTTTCTGAATATTTTAGCATACCTTAGAAAAAATGAATGTATGTGTGTGTGTTTGTGTGTGTGTGTGTGTGCGGAAACAAATTTTCGTCGAAGATTTCGGGAACACGGTTCAACCGATTTCGATTTTTCAATAAACATTCGATTGCTGTTGATAAAGAGACGTGCTGATTAGTTTTTGGCATAGGCAGGTATGGGCGCTTCGAAGATACGGGGCAAAAAGTGCCACAAATGGTAAGTCAGTTTTTAAGAGAACGGAGCGTTCGATTTTAATAATTCGAAAAACATTTGTATTGACAAGATGATGAGCTGATCAAATTTTCATGAAGGCAGGTCTAGCGGTTTCAGAGATCTAGTAAAAGAAGTAAAAAAAAGCCATTTGGCGGTCAAAAATGATCATTAGATATATGCACATCAAATTATCAGATATTTTATAGAAATTTTTAACAATAAGTATAAATTTTGTTTACATTTCTATGAGTTCCGTTTCAGTATTTATTTGTTAAACGGCAACGCGGTGCTTACGCGCTTCAATATTTTGCCTCTATGTGGTTAAAGCAGTATGATTGCTTTGAAAAAAAGTTCAGAATTTCCAAAATATTTCAAAATAGAGAAAACATTTTCTTTTAAAAAGTCTTCTTTTTTCAAAAAATTATAGTATATTATAGTTTCAAAAAAATCTAATTTTTTCAAAGTAAATTTTTTTCAAAAATGTTAATCTTTTAAAAAAAAAAAAATTGGACGGGAAGTTCCAGAAATTTGCCTTAAGGCACGATGCCATGCGCCCCACTAGTTTTATATAATTATAAAAAAGTTAATAATGTGAATAACCTCATTATTAGTAAATAATTTTTTTAAACAATAAATATTTTGTAAAAATATCAATCTATCATCAACATATATTATTTATATAAATATATATATATATATATATATATAATTATATATAAGAATATAATTCCATATAAACTAAATACACTGTTTATGGATAACTTTAATATGTACATGCATTCTAAAATGATATATGATTTTTAATATATATTTTTTTGTTCCAGGTAAGAATAAAGAATGACTTCTATTGCATTGCATATTTGTAGGTAAGATTTATTTATGGTAATTTTAAATATATTTAAATCATTAACTATTATATATCAAACATATGAGTATAAATTTCTTGATTCTTTTTCATACATCCACATAATTTACTACTGCATTGATCGCACCATTTGTATTATTTTAATATTAATTGAAATTGCAACAATTCAATTATAACTTGAAAGTCGAATAAAAATATTTTTGAAAAGACCCAAACTAAATTGATATATTAAATATTTTCAATGCAATAACAAAAATAATTAATAATGTACACTAAATAAATAATTATTTATTAAATATCATGAAATACACTACACTCATGATATATTTCATATGCATAAATTAATAAATACTTTAAAATATTGATTGTGCGACTAAATTGAATATAGTTGTTCAATGGTTGCGTAAAATGCGTAATTTTAATTATTGAAATAAGTTTTTATTAGATGCAATTACAATATGTTTCTATATAAAAAGTAGTCAGTAAAAGTTGGCTTAGTTGACCCAGTGGCTTATTCAATAAGCGTTTCTGTTGAAAAGTGCTGTGGCGATATCAAGCAGGCTGTTTTTAATTTGTAAAAAAACAATTGGACATGTCATGTATATTTTTGTTATCGAAATATTTTGATAGTTAATAAATTTATATTTTTTTATTATGTTGGGAGTTTCTAATTTGATATATTATCATAACATTACGACTCCCACATTTTAATAAATGTATATTTTTTTTATTATGTTGGGAGTTTCTAATTTTATATATTATCATAATCATTACAACTCCCACATTGGTGACTCACGACGATGGAGATGAAGATAAAGGAGTTTTATTTTTCGAAGATTTAAGAAAAATTGATTTTGACGCAGCACCATAATCACTGGTCTTCAGTGACGACCTATAAGGTATGTCCAGTCCAATCCATCATAGTTAACGCACTTACTATCTGGATCAGACTTCCGAGGTTACTCATTTGGTATACCCAGACCTCAGTGTCTATTGCTGACAGAAAAAATAATTTGGAGCCTGAACTTTTCATTGGAATGCAATTCAACCTCTCTTTCTCTGTTAACTCAACAAATCGTCTTATAATGCTACCTCCCATTATCGGTGACAACGACGAATCAAAACAAAATTTGACATAATTTATTGGATTCCACAATTCTGGACTCTTATGTCAAAGAAACCAATGATCCTGATTTGGATAAAGAGCCAACTTCTTTCTCTGATCGGAACTCATCAGATACGAATGCAACGCTTGCAGAAATGGAAACTGTACCCATAAATTATGCATTCTAAACATTAAGTTATTCTGATATAACTAATACCCATTAGATCGAGAACATTATGCAGAATATGGAGTTGATGGCAGGTCAAATCACCACATACGGTGGATCTGCTGACGAAACATGGAAATTTGTAATTGACCAGTATTACAACACTGGTCTGCTATAATCTGCTTTCCCACCACATTTTTATAACGTGTTTCCCTGTATTTTTTTTTAATCTGTGAGATCAACACTGGGCAGGGAGTGTGTGGCGATATCAAGCAGGCTGGTTTTGATTTGTAAAAAACGATCGGACATGTCATGTATATTTTTGATATCGAAATATTTTTACAGTTAATAAATTTATATTTTTTTTATTATGTTGGGAGTTTCTAATTTAATATATTGACATAATCATTACTACTCCCACAGTGCAATGAACTAAGAAGCTCAATTTAGACTATGCAACAACTTAGTACAATTTTTTCAGTAACTTACTATCATGTATTTGAAAGGGATTTTTTTTATTTTCATATATATATATATATATATATATATATATATATATATATATATATATATTATAAATCCGTACAATTTTGTACCTTCTAGAATACGCCAATGCAATATCTCATGCATCTTTCCATCTCTCGGAGTCGAGATGGAAACATGATTTCAAATTTGTAATTTTCCAAGACATCGCTCGATATAATGCTAAGAAAATATGTAAACTTTTCCATCGTGTTGTGAAAGACAACATATAAAATATGATTGAAATTTTATTTTTTAACTCAGGCGATACATGGCGGATATGCTTGTGATTTTCCATGGCCGGGAGATTACTCTGAAGGATTTAAGTATTGCTATAATCATGCAACTCGGTTTAAATGCTTCAACAATAATAGCTTAATTTGTATTCATATATGCTTATCCATCTGGAGTTTTAAGCAATTACTTAAACTGTAAATATTCATGGTAGAATATTTATTTGTATGTTCAAAAACTGCCGTTGGGTAGAAATTGCAGCTGCAATATGCAAGTAGTCGTAAAAGTCACAATTTTCTATTTTAATTTTTTTAGAAAAAAATAAGAAACTTCAATAAAATACCAAATAGTGATATAAGAGTTCTAATATGTATTTCAAATCTATTATTTCAAATTAAACAATTTTTAAAGAAAAATATATAGAGTAGCAAGAGTAGTATATAGTAGCAAGCCTAAGGTAGCAAAAAAATAAATGTAACATATCAATTTCCATATTTTATTGTTAAATATATTTGTGTTTGTTATGAATTTACAATTATCAATAACAAATAATATATTTAAATTTCAATTAAAATTGATTGTTTGTAAAATGTATATGTGCTGGATTATACAAAATATTGAAAATAATTACGATTTATTTATTTTATTTTATTTACAATTACGAATATTGCACAAGTTAATTTAGAAAAGCATTAAATGCAATTATAAACTCTCACTGCTGAATATTTATAAAATCATAAACAAATTAAATATGAGGTATGTTTTTGTTCCCACTATAATATTGATTTTGCATTTGCATTTGTATATAATTATTATATTTTTTATATCCTTTTAACTATTTATATTGCATTTATTACATTGTTTATCCTTAAGGTTTGATTACAAATTTTTTGACACTAAATATTATATAGAATTCGCATATTTTTATCACTTTTTTTCTGATGCCAATTTTTAGTTCTACTAAAAGTGACATGAGATGTCGATACGTCTGGTGATTTTCAAACAGTCTTTGATATTTATTTGACGTATTATAATTTATTCTATACATATAATTTTAATATTGTATATATATATATATATATACAATATATATACATATATATATATATATATATATATATATATATATATATATATATATTAATACAGCAAGACTAACATAAAGAATTGTTACTTGTATAAAAATAGTTAAAATGTACTACTTTCTTTACATAATTTAAAACAAATAGTTCGAATAAATAAGTTCAAAAAGCAGCATTTGTAGAACTTATAATACAAATAGTTGAAACTCTAATATACATACATACCTTCATTGTTGTTACCAGAGTAATTTTACAAGATTACTATTTTATTAATATAATATTTGTTTTCGAAATAGAATATTCCAACAATTTGTTTTAGTTCAGAAATAATTCATCATTTTATGGAAACCTTTAAAATTTTTCTCAAGTACCAAAACGTCCTATAAAATAAACAATTAAAGATTCAAATAAATTTGACTACTGCCGTGTAATGATACTTTTTGAAACCATTGGACAACTTCAATAATCGATAAAACTTTAAAACGTGAAAAATCTCGATTTTCTTTTTAATTTATAGTTAGGTTATGCGACTTGCAAACACAATAAACTTACTGTTTTTACTTGAGCTGAAAAATTTACAAGATTTTTAATTTATTAATGTAATATTTAGTTTTGAAATTCTATAAAATAAATAATTAAAGACTAGACTAATTTGATACTTACTTTTTGATACTTATACTATTTAATATGTAAATTCAATAATATTCGATAAAAATTTTAAAACATGAAAAATCTCAAAGAACTGACTAATTTTTAGTAAAAACTATGTTTTTTTGCAAATTCTATAAATTTTGCACAAGTTGCTTCTGTTTCATAAATATCAATCATTTCCCAAATTAATTATATAATTTATAACATAATATTTTGTTATAAAGGAGATTTTCGTGTAATTTTTCTATTTATATTAAATACCTCAAATTTGGCTTCGAATCTTCTCTGATAATATCAAAGTTACTCAAATAAATTAGATTAATGCCATGTAATTATGCTTATATTTTTTTACAGAATTTCAGAATATAACATTATAATGCTCGTTTTTTTTAAATTTTCGAAAACTTTAAAAAATATTTGTAAGTTTTTATTATAAGTTAAAAAAGTCCATCAAAGATATCTCAAAATCAAATAAATTAAGAATTTTTTAACAAAAATATTTGCAAGTAGAGGGTAAAAAATGTATAATCTGCAATCATCTCGATTCTTAAGACGTTGCTATCGGGAGATAAACGGCATTGTTAGAAAATCCTTAACAAACGTTTTTTTTTCATTGTTGGTTTTCTTGGTTATGAGTACTGTTGTTTAGTATACGAAACCTTAATATAATTTTTAGATCTATATTATTCAAATGTTTTGTAAGATGTGTTGTTAGTTTTAAGTTAGATTCAATAATTTTTTTATTTAACCTCTATAAAAGCTTACACGGGAGGGGTTAAAAAGGACCTACTGAACTTCTATTCTCGCAAAGTCGTAAAAGATAAAAAAAAAAATAGCAAATAAACATAAGTTATAAAAGCTATTTTACAAGAGCTAAATTGAATAAATAATTATTCCAGCTATGCCAATGATTATTTCTGACAAAATAACAGTCCAAGGTTATATACAGTGTTGCCTCTGTAAAAATGCTCCATAATTTTTTTTATTTTGCAATGGTTGAATAATGCAGCTATTATTTTGTAAATTCCATTTGAAATTAAAATTGAAGATATTGCATCTGGTTGCCCCCTGGCTGTCAGAAACTACGCCGTTTATGGGGTAAAAAGGAGCAGATTACAAATTAAAAAAAAAACAGAAAAAACACATTTTTACAGTTATGAATTAGCTGCGAGTTTCACTAAACATAGTCAGATAGTTGTTTACTTGATTTGTATTATTTGTTGTGATATAATTAGTTTAGTTCTTACAATATAATTGGTCCAAATCAATTGGGACCTTTGTGCCCCTATGTTATAAATTTCAATCATTTAATAATTTTATTAATGGTATGATTACAATAAATTTTCTTTGATAAGTACTTTATATCATTCCATTAAATCTTTGTTACCAGTTTCCCGTATGTCGTACTTCCAAGTCGGCTGCAATTGCTACACGTTTCGAGAACAATGCCGTTTGTAATAGTTGTAAGCTCGTTTGTTTTAAGGCCAAAGGACAACCGCAGATCAAGGGATTTGCCTCGAACTACACTTATTAATTCCAACTATTAATTGCGTCTTCTGCTTTGAACTGCTTCATCTGCTTTCGGTAAATACAAACTCGGCAACTCGGATCAGCCAGTCCTGGTGTAAGTACCAGGAACATCTTCTATTGTCTTCCTATTGAAATTGTATTCATATGATGGTCCTTTGTGTAATGGAATGGTTTTAGTAGAATAATATTACTTAACAAATTTATTAAAAAATATCAGGAGATATATTGAATTAAAATAGACATAGCCTTGTTATGGCAACGCTTCGTTACGCTCTGTTTCTCATATAAATTGGTAGTTCAAACTGTCAAAATGTATTTGGTGTGCAGTCAGGTGTCATATATAGATATATAAGCTAACCTATAAAATTCACAAATGTCAAAAAAGAATGTTATTATAACTGCATGTTTCTGATGTGCCAAGATAACACACGTGAAGTTAGGTTTTATGTTTAGTATTTGGCAACTTTTACTACCAATTTATATAAAAAATAGACCATAACATTGCGTTGCCATAACAAAGCTATGTTACGATCTATTTTATTTGTAAATTGACTACTATATATTTCGACTTCGATAACTATTGTTTAAGCAATGTATTTATTTCTTCGTTCAATATTCAATCAAAAATTAATTTTTAAATTGACAAAAATTAATTTAGCTGTATTGGAATATGATACAAATTGATTAGTTTTAATTACCTCCAAAGCCGACATTTCATTATATGTCGAAAAGTATGAAACCATTACCAAGGAATAAAATTCCTAGTTTCATTTGTACACAAATTAAATCTAAGCCTCAGGAACTTAGTATATCAGACTAATGGCTATAATTGCGAACTTTTTATATTGGAGAAACTACCCAAAATCCGAGTAAACGCCTACATCGACACAAAAATTACTCAAACAATATCAAACAATTCAAGACTATGTTAACCGAACATATAAATAATTTAAACTATAACATAGATTTTTTCAACCCAAAAATTTTACATTTTCAAAAGAACGTAATTAAAAGAATATTCGCTGATGAGTTGTTTTTGCAATTACATAACGACAGAATCATAAACAAACGATTTGACAACACGGCCCGGAACGAAACAAACACGTGGTTCCTAACTAGCGTCCCAAAATCTCTTAAAATAATGACAAGATCCCATTTGTTTTTTAATTTCTCGTGAAGTTTGAACATATGATAATTACTGCTTTAAGAGAAAACGTGGCATTTTTAACCTTGACTTCAAATAGTCAATGCATAGTTTCGAAAACTTATCAAAAGTTATTCATGTTTATTTGTGTGATTTTCCATTTGTGATGTCAAAAAATATATATTATATCATAATATATATATATATATATATATATATATATATATATATTTACTTTGAAATTTTTCGCTTTTTTGTAAACGAAATCTATAAAATCCCATACTTTCAATACTCTTTTATCCTATAATGAAATTAGTGATCAGCACTCGAATCGGAGAACAAGTGGAGAAGATTTTTATGTCTTTCAATTCATTTTTTATTCATGTGATCGTCTATTGTATAATCGTATAGCTTCAGCTAAAATATTGTATATTTATACATGAGAAACTTTTTTTAAAATAGAATCAAATGAGTTTATTAGATGCAGCGAGAATAAGGAATCGAGGAAAATTTATACTTGGTTATGCGTTAGATACAAAAACTTATAAAAGGAACAAAGTGTTGAAATAAGGATTTTTACTGAGAACAGAGCTACTAGAAAATAACTGATATTTACAAATAAAGTTACATTTTTAATACCCGTTTAATAATTACGTCTATACGAATTTATTGTCACTAAAAGTTTTTATGGACATTATGTACTAACACATTTTTTTACTCAATTTTGAGAAATCTCTTGGATTAAAGGCTCATATAGCTTTAATTGTATTTTATTTAGTCTAAAAGTAACTAGATCATATGAAAATAACTGTACTACCTCAATGTGACTCGAATGATTCGAATGACTCGAATGATTCAAATGACTCGAATTGACTTTTTGAATACCTGCCATAATATTTCACTTCACAATATTTTTGTTCTGTAATATTTCATGAAGGTTTGCCCAAAATTATGGAAAAATTAATTTCGTTTCCATACAATCTTAAAGTAACACAGGTGATATATAACTCTGTAGAAAAAATAAAACACAATATAAATATATAGTTGTCTGTTTGGAACTCTGGATGAATGCGTCCATCCACGAATTTTTTTCTAATATTATTTTATCCGTTCTGCGAATGACGTGTCAAAAATATTAACACGGTTCAAAACGAAGAGATGATCCGACAAAATGCCAAAAACACAATAAAACCAACTATAAAATATTATTAGTATTTTCGGTCAATAATAGAGTATTGTCATAAACCGTTGTGCATATTTGGAAAATGTTCTGACCAATACTATTCCCGTGTTTGGGGCACGATTTTTTTATTTGAATAAAACCCGATTGTGTACGTGACAACGCTACAAAATAATCTGATGTGATAATTTTCCGCAATAAATTGAAAATCGCAAATTTTAAATAACTTGCATGACATATATTTTGATAGGCACAATCGCGTGACATTCCATTAACAGTATGATCGTGTACAATATATCGTGTTTTGGTGAAACTCTGTGTTTAAAATATATGTATTTTGCTAATAATATGTAATTGAAACGTGAAATTACCAAGCATTATAATAAATATCCAACTAGTGAAAAATGTGTTATTAGTTTAATTTTTTTTTTATATGTTTTTTTCGTGTTAATTTATATAAGTTAATTGATTACATTTTATAACTTAATGTTTGCAATGTTGATTAAGTGTTTGTATAATAAAATAAAAATAATAAGTTTCACCAAATAGAGAAAAGTGAAACTGTAAAACAATAAATTTTGTGAGAAAAATATAAACGTAATGTATTATTATTTGTAGGTACTTGATTTGACTCATCTTTTTTAATATGCACGAAGGCACTAAAATTGATTTTGATCTATCTCTCTTTTTTTATACCTCTAATCCTCAAATTATAAGCAACACAAATACTTTTTTTTAGTAATTCTAACTCTTTTTTATACACATATTTTATAATCATATATGTATATTATAACAACAAGTCAGCTACACAACTCAAAATAATCATTATTTTTTCTTATCAGGTTAAAAACTGATAAACTGATACAAGTAACCTGGTAAACAAATAAACACCTAGGTAGGTAAATAGGTGTACAGGTAGACACATAAAACAGATAAACGTGCAGATAGGTGAGCAGGTAGATAGGTAAACCGATGAATAAGTAAAAGGGTGGGCAGGTAAATAGGTAGAGAGGTAAACAGATAGACAGGAATAAATTTAGAGAGGTTTACAGGTGGGCTGTCAGAGAGACGACAAATAAATCATGTATAAATTGAAAAAATATTTGTGATTATTTGATTAGTCACTCAGAAGTGGAATGGTAATGTTCACGATTATGTAACGTACAATAAAGCGTTTGGAGGTGAAATTTCTTTATGTTTGAGACTTTTCACCAAACAATAAACTATAAACTATTTACATATACAAAGTTCATGCCACTTGTCACAAGGCAAAATGCCACTTACAACTAGTTCATATTCAATGTGTAAAATTCTAGAAATATATTTGCTACATCTCGCTACACCTGCAAGGCCACGTTTTAATTTCGGAATTGACAAAATGGCTAGGTGTGAGTGGGATTTCGCAAATTATGGTAAACTTCCTGATATGTATAAAAAGTTGACCTAATCGTTAAGAAATGAAACTTCGCTATACCTGAAATTGTTACGATTAAATTTTTAATTGTTTATTTTGAAAATAAAGTGTTTGCTTATCGTTAAACACTAATGCTTATCATGATGACGTTATCATCATACAGAGAGTCTATTAATCACGTGATCGAGTTCTTAGGGATTTTTGCACTTCGCGCCCCCCCTTGGTGATACGTCGTGATATTTAGAATTACCTCCACCAGAGATCCCCGACAAGCCTTAAGGGATTAATCGACACACCCTACGATGTGTTATCAAAATTGACAATAAAGTTACAGAAATTGAAGTTGATTAAAAAATGCACAATTTTTGCTAAATATAAAAAGGGTACTTGCTTATCACCCCGCGAAATACTCGTCGCAAATTTATGTCGATTTTTATCAAATGCCTACATTTTTCAAATTAGTGTAGCCGTCTTGGAGAAAACATCTACATGAAGTGAAATTTTGACTTACGTGACAATATTCTTACCAATCTTGGCGTAAAAAAATTCATAATTACTTGAATCTTCGAGCAAACAGAAAATTACCAACAGGGATTTGCTGGAGACAATATAAATTAGACCTTTGGAAAATTTATTATTATTTTTTCTATTTTGCTCCAAAATTTAATTTTTATTATCTCTAAATATAATCCATGCCTATATTACACCTAATGAATATTGAAGAGAATATTTCCGTACGCACACCTTTGTGCCTCATGAATAATAAACGCGTACTATAATCTATTTACGCACCGGGTATCATGAATATTCATCTGTTCCCCGGCGATAGGAATCACTTGTGCCTTCGTTTCTGTACAATGTTTGTAAAATGTAATTTTTATCACATCACATATGAAGAGATATGACAGAAAACTGAATAATTGATGCATCTCATAAGAACCGTATGTCAAACACAAATAACAAAACATAGTATTCAAATATGCATCAAATGTGAAAGAGCAACGTGTATGAATATATTATGGAGAATATTGGATTTTTTGATAGCTCTGGGATATATAGGCAGTTGTATCGTTATTAACTGTAGAGTATAATATAGATATTGTCGAAAAATCGAATAGATTCTTTACAGGTTTATTTAGAAGGCTATTATTATTGATACTTTACTTTTTACTTAAAAAAATATAGATATATATAGATATTCATATGATTGTTGCTTAAATGGATGTAGGTTTGTATGTATTTTTTTAGGAAAAAAAAAGATTGCTTATCATTCAAAAACTTACAATTTTTACACTTGGTTTGGTTTAGTTTAGTACACATTGTGTAGAATTTGTGTTCAACATAAACATTACTTAATTATAGAATTTATATTTAGGATTATTATATGTTGTTTTTAGAATATGGCACTATTTAATGTAACCCAAGAAAGAGGAAGTTTTTAAAGAAGAAAGATTGATTTAATGCAGTATTTGGTCTGTATAAATATTATGGGCAGTAATATGATTTATGAGACTACAAAATATGTTTACTATTTTAATATTTAAGAATGACCTGAAACCTCGAGAAAACGAAATGTTGAATAACACAAGTTTTCATCGAATCTTATTGAATGACTTTTGAACTTTTTGAAGTCAATGCAGCCGTTTTGAAAAAAACATCGATGAAAATAATATTTTGGATTACATATACACAATATCACATATACAAAGACTATATTTAGGGTTCACACACATACTTTTTTCCCAATTTTGGTCACCATCTATTCAGAATGACTGGAGAACACAAATTCATTTTACAAATCGGTAAATATAAAATATAAGCTTTAGAAAATCAAAGGAGTGCAATTTAGATTGATTGCTGATTCTTAGAAAATAATAATTTGATTGTACTAAAAAGTTAGTAAAAAATTAATTCAATGTATTATAATTACTGAACCACAGCAACGCGTGGCAGGGTCAACTAATATATATATATATATCTATATATATATATATATATATATATATATATATATATATATATATATATATAATATACACGTGTATGTCCATATGCATAAATTATATTATTTCGTTACATGCACATGGCAAAACCGCACACAAGCACCTAGCAAGGCGTAGCACATCGTAGCAGTTCGTAGCAGGGTGCAACGAACAGCTACGGCACATCTACGTTCGTTATTTTTAACGACGTCCGCATAATGGCAGATTTCTCTTGAAATGCAAATCTCGCAGTGGCAAACCGCAAACGCGTCTAATATAAAGATTTTTGCATTTTGCAAGACCAACAACCGCTCGGGCAAATTTGTTCGAACGATATTTAAAACGTGAAAATAATAAAAATATTTTGTGTAAAGAAAAAATATGAATATGTGGTAAATATATATTTTTGGAGTTCATTGCATGTTGGTGAGTTTTATGATTGAAGAATTGTTCAATTTTTTTATATTATTCTACGAAATATTTAACTTCCCATAGAGTAAGTTGAAGTATGGTTATAGTAAATTTTTACGTTTTCTTACATTTGAAGACCTCCTGGCATACATTAGAAAAATGGATGTACGTGTGTGAGTATGTACTCGTATAGTATACATTTTGTATAGATACAATATTTAATCCAAAATGTCATTCTTAACAGCTGGACACTAAAATTGGAATAAAGTATGTGTGTGTATGATTGTATGTATATTTGTATGTTGTGTATCAGTTTTTCAAAATTATACTTTAATTTTTGAAAATTTAAATGTCGTAAAGATACCAGTCATGTTTCTTGCTGATTAGTTTTCGGTGAAGATCTGCGGTGCCGTTTTTCGTAGCTACTTGTTGAAAAAGTATATGGATTTTTGTTTGATGATCATGCTTTAACAAACTTTCTAAAATAATTTAGGGCTACCAAACTCGAATTAATTATAAAAATTAACATCAAAATTTCAGATTTCTATAGCAACAAATTTACAAGTTGCTCAATCTCAATTTTTGTTATTGAAGTTCATGTGTTACGTGCAACTGAGCCAATAACACATGGTTCATGTTTTAATTTTTTATAAAATGTTAATAAGTAACCATCTGTCTTTCAGTATTATCTGAAATTACAAACACAAATTTATTTTAGAAAGTTTAAAGTAATAAATTCGTAGATTTAAAAAGCTTCTATTTTCAATCAGATATATTATTTCAATAAGCGAAACGTTTTCTATATTTTTTAAAAATCATCTGATTCAGCTCCAATAAAATCTTTATCCATTATGAATTTATACTTGCATATTACATATTATTACATTATACATATTACATATATCAACTTGGTTTGGAGTAACAACGGTATAATATCGGACAAACTTTTATACTCATAAAATGAGATTTTGTACTTAATATAATGCATCCGATTTAAAACTTCCCAGACTTCCACCGGATCTTTATTCCTCTAGTCTAGACATGCGCAAGCAAATGAGCTTTTATTTGGTAAGTCAGGGAATAATATTTACATCTTTGCATTTATTGGAACCATTAATTTTTATTTAATTGTTTACTTCTCAAAGAGTGTGATAAAAATCCGTAAAATATCAGAAATATGTTTGGATATCCTTACGTTTGAATCACCTTCGTTGAGACTACTGTTTATTATTATTAGCTTTAAGTTTGTGATTATTTTGCTCAATGCATCTGTATACCCAGGTCTAAAAATAAAAAGCTCAAATTTCATCTTATTTTGTCTCTGTGGTTGATTTGAAATTTAATTACTTATAAATGAAAAAATGTTGTCACACGTTTACAGAATATTTTGACAATACAACTATCTCAAAATAACAATGAATTCAATATATCTTCAAAATGTAGGACTTTTTAGCAATACAATTGTTTAATCCATTTTATTCTTTAGCTTGTGCATCTATTACTAATTAGAATTGCACCAAATACTAAACAGATTTAGTCTATACGAGTCAAAAGTATATTTTATTTATAATAATTGGGTCTTGATATTAGACCAAGCTAATGGAAATCGTTATAAGTGCATCATATGATCAATGTAAAGAAATTTATATTAGTTTTTAGGCTTTTATTAAAACATGGTGGAGTTAATTCTACATTTTTAATTTCTATATGTATCATTTGTCTAAGCTAAAACATGATTTTTTTAGATTTCATATCACTCTATAGAGTGCATATAACTCTATGGATGCAAGAAATACAATAATTTATATATGCAAGGATTATTTTTTATATATGCAAGGATTTAATACATTACTGCTAATTCTATAGATTCCATTTGCTATATTATTTGTTATAAAATAAAACTGGAACTTTAATGTTTCAAATCCCTGCAATAATGTGGAATCTTCGATGAGACAATAACATAGATTCTCTTGCTACACAGAGTCACGTACAAAGATTACTATCCCATACCACACACTTTAATTTCCTCCCTGTATCATCATATGAGTCAGATGTTGCAAACCTAATTTTTTTGAGAAATAATTGAAATAAACTTTTACGCGCGTACGTTTTATTCGTAAATAAAACAGGTGGATAATATAACAATCAGAAGCTAAAAATTGACTATGATATTTTTTTGTTGAAAATTGAGAAATCTGGCTAAATGGATTTAAATAAAATTGATAACTATATGTTTATACTAAACAAATATAAAGCTTGATTAAAATATATAAAAAAACATTTTATCTTTAAAATAAATTTGTTCTGACATTTTTTATTTTATTTTTGCTAAAAAATGTTTGTCTTTAAAATATGCAATTCATCTCGTATAATGCAGCATGAGATAATCATTATATTATATAATACTATACATAATAATTTATATGAAATTACTGGATATTAAATTGAAAGTTAATATGTACATATAATACCAAATTTATGTTTGCAGTCCACTACGAGTTTGATCTGATAATTTGAGATATCATCGTATAGACGATAATAAAAAAAATGGAAAAAAAACTATGAATAAATTCATGGTCTAATCAATACGAGGTGAAAATTACTAGAAAATGTAAGGGTCTGGTAGTTTCAGGTGAACAGCACCTTAATATATTTATATTTTTAGAAAAATTAGATCGCGATTAGACGATTTACTTGGTATAACGATAGAGTGTTCGTTCGTTTTCAATTATGTGTAATGAATCCACTCGGAATACTTTTAATCACTCATAAATTAATTTATTTATTTTGATTAAATCGATTATTTACACATATCGGGAAGTTCATGTAACTTGCCTCAAGGCAAAATACCAAACCAACTAGTTTGAAAATCCCTTTACATTCAATAGTTTGAACACTTAAACAATATAATATAATGACCCTTTTATGAGAACATATGTGTCATAATTATATCACACTGTTATGAAAGTATTTATATTTAGTGGGTGATAATTATTTTAGGAATTTCAAGTTTTATGCTTTAATTAAATTTGATCAATTTAGCGCTTTCAATGAGGTTATGGATATAGCCTTCATGGCTGAAAATACCAATAACATATGGTTTGATCATATTTCTTCAAAAACTAGAGTGCGTGGCTCCTAGCTAATCGATTTTTGAAACTTAGTTTTGCAAGAAGCCAAAGTTGCATTTATACGTAAGCATGCCATTTATGTAATTTTTAAACCCAACTACTCGGAACATTTAGAAGCATTAATTTAAGAAAATAGTTTTAGCAAATAAAGTTTTTATTTCGACTATAAATTTTCCAAAATGTTTCCAAACCTCCACCTCCTCCGAAGAATCCACCATCGTCGTCTTATAGGTTCTTAGTTGTTTACACTGCGCGAAACCTCTCCGGGAAACCGTCTATTGTATTAGTTAGGCACCAAGTCCCCAGACAACGGGAACCTTAAGTAAATATATGATATTAATTCAATTCACGGAGACGAGACACATGTGCGAAAATTCGCGAGAAATAAACATAAATTTTATCAACAGACAAAATAATGGAAATACACAAGACAGATTTTCAGATCTAATAACAAGCGCGATTACGAGATTCATTGGGCGATTAAATAGGTTCAGATGATAATTATATTACACATTAAATATAAATACATACATATATATATATATATACATATATATATACATATATATATATATATATATATATATACATATATATAATATACATTATGATTTGTTTGAAACATATTTCACAGAGTGAAATGGTTGCCACATATTTCAGATTGCTATCCGTGAATATTTGAATAAAGGGTACAAAACTATAAACATGCAGAAAATTGCGAAAGTTAGGTATTAAAAACTTTTTATTGTAGAATATTTCATACAATAATATGCCACAAACAGCAAAATTAATCCGGATGACAAGAGAGTGGAAATACCATAGCCTTGTGAAGAGTGTAGAACCAGATACAAAAAGTAATAATATTTATAAAAATAAGTGTAATATTTATGCTTAAATACATCTTTTCTGTATATCATATGAAATAATAAAGATAATAAATTTAACAGTAGAATGTATGAACCGAAAAATTTGACGCCGAATGTATGGGAGCGCAATCACTGGATTGTTATTCCATTTAGACATTATCCATGGGGATAGGTGCAAATTGGTAAACAATTTTTTTAAAAAGTATGCGAGTTATATCATTTTTAAATTTTTGCAAACAGAATGTTTGAAAAAAAAACAAGTTTTTTTTAAATTATAATTCAAATTCAATTCCAAACAAATCATGCAAGCATAAATTTTAAAATTTGCGGAATTAGATTTCTTATAATTGTACTTCTGTTTGATAAAATGGATGATGTATAAACAAATTAAATCAAACAATAAAAAATCCAAGTTTTGTTTTTGCTTTTACAGTAGATGATAATGTTTTAAATTTTATTGTGTTTTTTGTTTATACTTTAATTGTTTAGATTATGTTTGTGTTAAAGATTTTGATAGTAAGTATTAATTTCGGACTCTTAAGTTAAGGTTAAAGGTCCGTTAAACCATTTTTAAGGTTAAGTCTTTAGCAGACTTTTATGTATGTTTTATGTTATGTATGTTATTATTTTGATATCCTACTATTAGGAATGAAAATACAAAAATGAACTTGAATAACTATTTAAACAGTTATAAATTCTGTGACATCAGTTTATTGGAAGCAGTAGTGACATCAGTTTATTGGAAATATAAATAGCAATATATTTCCAAGTGAGAATAGCCATCTTGCAATTCTCAGTGGTCAAGGAAGAAATCACAATTACAGAAATTGTAATAACAAATTTATCAAAGAGAGACAGCCAACCGTTGAGGTGCCTTTTGAAAAGGGACGCCTTTAAATAAATATTGCAAAAAATTATAGGATTCTCAACATTTGGTTGCTGACCAAATAAATAAAAACATTCTAATTTAAATTGAATTATTACGTACAAAGTAATTACAAACCTTTGATTTTAAAAATCTCTAGAATATACAGAAGAAAGATTGAAATATCCGATTATGATAATAATTTTGCCTTCGTATTACCAAATACCCAATAAATTGAAAATAGATCATATATAACTATGAAAATTTATCAGAAAGGCATATAATATAAATAATTGTAATTTTTGGAGAAAAACCTTATCTGAATAATAGGGGAGACTGGGTATGGTTGTGCCCACGTCAGTCGCCATAATAGTTTAACTATACTGATTTTGAGATAGGCTTCAGAGAGATAAGATGAAATATAATTTTTAGAACAAGTTCTAATTATTGACAATATCAAAACATATAAGCCAAAAGGAAGTTTTCATGTTCGAATTCTTTTAATCGTAATTGTTAATTGCATACAGATAGATCACTTTGTTTGTTATTTTGCTATAAGTTGAACATTAGTAGTTGATTTATTTCTTAAATGATAAGTTAATCTATTTCTTAAATGATTTAACTTAATCATAACGATGTTTTGTTTTCAAAAGTGTGCTTTGGGTACAGTTGTGACAAATTTTGTGGAAACGGTTGTGACATGTATCGATTGCCTTTCTCGGGTGAAGATTAAGCAGTTAAAAAAAAATTCTTCAAATAAGACAGAATAAGAAAGAAAAATTAAAAATCAATACAAGAAAAATAAAGATTTTTCAAAAAAAAATTGTTTTTTACTATTGTTTTCTGACCTATTTTATGCCTGTCACAACCGTTTCTCAGGTGTGGACGGTTGTGACACTTGCCCTTTTCTAATATGATTTGATTTTATGATTTCATCGTATTCATGTATCCATCGTATTTAGGGACAGTATTTTAGTATGTTTACGTGACCAATTATTTAAGCTATCATTTAATTTACTTTTCACTGTTAACTGTAAACTAGCAAAATTATTGATGATAAAAAATGAAGTGCGAACAGCCGTACCCAGTCTCCTCTACTGAATATAATTGAAACAGAAGATAAAATAACCGAGACTTTGAGGTATATAATCTTTATATTTATATTATAGGGAATAAAATCAATAAGTCATGACGTCTGTCACTTCCTTTGACAAAACATTTTTGCTTTTTGACAAAGCGATCGTTCGCGAATTAGAATTCCATTACGTCGGCAATTGATATTATGACAACCTACTTTTCGCCGCCGATATTGTGAAGTCAAGTGACGGCAGCTGACCGCGGAAAAATTGCAGCAAAAAAGGAGGAAGGAAAAGCTTCGGAAGCAGGAAAACGGAACAAAGCGATGCGCTCGGGGGCTTGTTGTCATTTCTTCAAAAAAAAAATTAATTAGAAACTGGCAGAGCCGTTGACAAAGGACCAGGAAGATGCTAAGATAACAGGATGATGAATTTCTCATAAACGCTTGCCAAAAGAAATAATACGCGCGATAGATTCTGTCGTAATGAAAAATTCTTTATTGCTCGAAAAATTGATAATGCTGGAAATTCGACTCAATTCTCAAGAGATGGGTTTTCTAGTAAATTTATAGCAGGACTAGTTATTTATTTTACTGCTAAGTGCTAATTTTCATAGTTTACAAAATAAATTAGTTTACCTTCCTTGATGAAACTATTTTATGTATTTTTTTAGATAAGTTAGTTTTTGTTCATTATCAAAAAAATAATAATTAAAACATGATTTCAAATAGTAATGGTGAAAAAATATATAACTAGAAATTTTGTGTATTTTGAGCTTTTGGTATTTTTTAAGAATAAAATCATTCCTCTGACTTATTTTGTAATACTATGTAAACAAAAAAAAAATGTATTTATGATACAAAACACTAAAACATAATTCGAAATATGTATTTATAATATTATTACCTAAATTGTATTTTGTTTCCGCATTACATGCAAGAAATTTATTAAGTGAAGTATAGCTCTGATACAGATTTTCTCTAAAAAAATATTTCAAGTACTCAAGGGTTTTTTAGAGTAAATTGGTTGTGATTTTTTTTAAAATTTTCATTCATTTATTAAAAATTTACATGAATTTATTGAGAAATTAGCTCAAAATCTGATATTAAGAAATAAAGTACATGTGCATATAACAAAATCATTCATTATTATTGAAATATTTAGATTAGGATAGGTAAGGGCAAAAAGGTCCAATTTAGCTTTAAGTAATTACACTCTAAATCAAACAAATGACGTCACAACACATAACATGTATCAAACAATCAACTATCGATTTATGTTAATTCCAGGTTATAAAAATGTCTTTTTTTTACTATTTTTCGAAAATTTGTCATCTGTCCCTATTTACTTTATAATTCATAGGCGGGGTAATAGAGACATCGACGGGGCAAACAGATTCAATGTCTCATTTTTAATTTAAAGGAATTTTATAAATTAACAGCTTTATGCAAGCAAAGCAAAATATTAATTTTAAAGGTACATTTTTATAGAGATAATATTGTGGTATATAACTTTGATTTGGTATTTAGTCATAAATAATAATCAGCAGAATTGGAATAATTGTTATTTTAATTTATCTCTTGTAGAATAGCTTTCTCAACTTAATTTACTTAATTATTTACTGTTTACACCATTTGCCAGGTTAAAGTTTTTTTGATTCTGGTGTATTATATGGAGCACCATTTGCCAGATAAAAGTTCAATTGGTGTTTTTACCACACCCAGGTGTATGCTTTTATAAAGGTTATATAAAGAAAACCATTGAATCTAACTTAAAATTAGCAATACATTTTACAAAACAATTAATTAACGTTACTTTACAAAATTTCGAGCTTTTGTAAACTAAACAACAGTGCTCACAAACAAAACTAAAACAACGAAAAAAATACTTTTGTTATGGATTTTCAAATATTTCAAATATGGATTATTCAAGGTAACTGTGACTGACTGACAACTGATTTTACATCTTTTTCCCTCTACTTTCAAATATTGTTGTTAAAAAGTTAGTAACTTTACTTGTTTTTGTATTTTCGGTGGTGGATCTTTTCACCCGAGGATTTTTAAACTCCACTCTACCATATTAATAATACTGAAAAGCACTTATATTTAACATGAAAGTTTATATGATTTACTAAGAATATGTACTTGAATTATTAATTTTTGCACTAAAAATTACAGTTTTGTGGTTCAAACTCCCACCAATAAGACCAATTATTATTTTTAGCTTTTTTATTAAGAACAGAACCTTTCAGACACATCTAAGTCTGGTTAGCAGTATTTTCGAAACCACATTATATTTATGCATATATATTTTGTTTTTAAACAATTACATTGAATTTTATTATATCTCTCAGATTAATAAATAATTCAACTAAACTACTGATACTCTTGCATCTCTCAAGCCTTTATTCTTATATAATACTGTTACGAAAGATGTATTATGGAAACAATATAATGGATATGAAATTTAATAATCTCACCATAATCTGTATGGTAGAGAATTTCCTCGGATTAACTGTTATACAGATAATCGCCTCCGAAAAGGATTAATATTAACGAGATTTTTATAAACTAGTTTATATATAATTGCGAATTTATAAAACCTTGTTGAAAAATTTAGGAGAGATAATTATTTTATTAATTATTAAGCTTTTGTATATTGTGGTAACAGATAAAAAACTAGGTAGTGACTAGGTGTGAGTGGCATTATGTGCAATGTACTTCTACATAATCGAAATTCTATAATAATCAAATTAATGTGAAAGAATTTAGATTTAGCTATTTAGATGAAATTTCAGCTTTTTCTAAAAACTAAGCTATGTGATATTACAATTTGTGACATTCAAAAAAAAAACCTAAAACAAATTATATTAGTTTTATCGTAGTATTAGTTATCTAAAAGCGCGGCCTAATATTCTAAATTTTAACGATTTGTTTTGTAATTCAATTTTGTGTAGAACTATTTTATCTTAAAATGTTAATTTAGAAGAATTTCATGTTAAGTTTTATGCTAAAATGACAAAATATGTTTTTTTCATTTTTAATTATGTAGAAAATGGTCACTAATCAGCACGGTTTTCAATTTATAACATTCAAACGGTTTTAAAATTCTCAAATTTGAATCAGTATTTGGTATCTACAATTGTAAAGTGGTATTTCTACTACAATACTCATTAATTAAAGCATAAAACTCATAAATATTTATATCATAAAGACTTCAAACAACAATTAATGTAATTAGGACCATTTGTGATTTTCAGAATACCACTAAAGTGGCACAAAAACATTTCTAGATTATCATTTTATACAATTTAATAATATCATTGCAATAGACTAGTATAATTTAAATGCCTATGTCGCCTATAAGTGACATCCAGATGACTGTGTATACGAGTGTCGTCTATAAACGACGTCTAATTTTGCTCTAGTATTTACCACTCTGAATAAAATTCTTAACAATTTTAATTGGTTTTATATTTTTCGAACGGTTTTTAAATTTTTAAATTTGGATCAGGAATTCTGTATCTAAATTGTATAGTTGTGTTTCTACTATGATACTAAATAATTAAAGCATAAAAATCCTATATGTTGTCATCATAAAGACTTCAAAAAAAAACTTGATTGGGACCATTTGTGTTTTTTAGTATATCATTAAAGTAGCACGAAAAATATTTCTCGATTCACATTTTATACTATTTAATATCAATGAAATAGACGTGCTTAATTCAAATGTCTATAAGTGACATCAACATGATTGTGTATACGAGTGTCGTCTATAGACGACTCCAGTTTCTCAAATTTTGCATTAATATGTACCATTATTAGTTGAATTATTGAAAATATTAATGTGCTATTGTGGTTAAATATGTCATTTTTAATTTTTAGATAATTTTTGAAAAATCTTAAAATATTTTATGTAATAAATACCTGGCTTGCTGGCCCATACAGCAGTATGAAACACACTAAAAGCAAAAATGCTCAATTTGTATGTACCAGTAACTTTATATCCTACTATACTCTATTTGATGTTATTTATTTGTATCTAGAGTGAATATTAAAGAATTCTTAGAAACAAGATCGGCCTAACATCTAAAATTTGCAAATTATTCCAATTCACTCGTCGCTCCACTGCTCCATATAATACACCAGAATCGAAAAAACTTTAAAAAAAATTATGGCCAATTACCTTGGTCCAATAAAATTGCATCAAATAGTACATACCTACTTGGGCAATTGCTATATATAATTATATTTCATTGATGTCAATGAAAATAGTTTATAGAAGAAATCTGGTATTTTTAAAATAAAATGCAAAGTTACTTTCAAATCTGCAATTTCAAAAGCTACTAATTAACTGAAGCAAAAAAAACTATATCATTTCATCATGTAATATTATCTGACACAAATCCTTAAAATTATGGTGTTCTTAAAGGCACCCATCCATCTTAGGCATCGAGGTGAAAGTATCCGGGGCGCATTGTTCATTTATAAAGTATAACTGGATTAATCAAGCCTGTCGGATTGAATAAGAGCTTTCGTTCTACTACTATGAGCTTTTCGAGGGAAAAGCACGGATAGAGCTATTACGATCTATTCTATTAGGTTGCTCTGAATTTTGTTGGCCCGAGATCAAAATTGATACAAGTATATAGATAGTTCACTATATATTTTTTATATTTTATAGCGATACTATGTTATACAGATAATCCATTAAGTTTTTGTTGCGAAATTGATTCTGTTGTCAATGTTCTGCACTTGATTGTTTTGACAGGTATTATTTAGTTGCAGAAAAGGAAAGAAGTGATGGAATTAAGTGTTTCAATGCTACACACACACACTCATATATATATATATATATATATATATATATATATTATATTTTATGGTCATCCTTAATATGGGCATTTTCGAATATCCTTGCTCCCAAGGGCTCATATGGTTCCAAACTGATAAATAACAATTCTATGAAAGTTTTAGCTCTTAATATTGTCTTTTAGATAGTGCGCAATTCAATCAAAGTTTTTTATGGAAATAGCATGAAAAATTTTTCGAAAATTTTAAAAATGGTTTTAGATATAATTTAGCGAACAAATGAATAAATTTTATTCAAAATTTGTCGCTAAGTTATACCTCAATTTTTTTTTTAAATTTTAAAATTTTTCCTATGCTATTTCCATACGAAGTTTGATTGAAATGCGCACTATATAAAAGTTAATATTAAGAACTAAAACTTTCAGAGAATTGTTTTTTATCCATTTGGAACCATTTGAGCCCTTGGGAGCAAGGAAATTCGAAAATGTCCATATTAAGGACCACTCTAATATATATATATATATATATATATATATATATATATATATATTGTGTAATATAATATATCCATTCATATCTATCGATCAGTACCACCATCAAAACTAATTTAATTCACATATCAACCAAAATTGATGTTTCTATAGCCACATCATTGAGTTTAAATCAGAATTTTAGCGACTTGCAATATGCAGTAATGCCATTATATATTTAATAATTTAAACTAACAATGTTTCGTTTTATAAATCCATTTTTTCCATAATAAATTTACAGTTTTATTCAAACATATTGTGTTTTCTCATTTGTAAACGCTCAACGAACAATAAAATATAAAACTTATCGTTTGTAAACGAACAACAGAAATAATTTTCCAAAAAAAATACGTGACCTGGATTTATATATAACATACTGCAGAATATTATTGAGTTTTGAGTGAAGTTTTGCATTTACTCTTCATTCATTTGAATAAAAATTATTCAGTAATATTTAATTTTAGGAGTAATAATGTTCATTCAAGCTTGTAAGTCGCTGAATTAATATTTTATAGTATCACTCTTTTGATTATTCAGTGCTGCAATTAACATTTTCACAAAGCTATTTTAATCGTTCTGTTATTTGATATAATTTTTATAGCATAATGAATTGAAACGTTGTGAATTAATTCATATTTTCAAATTGAAACTTGGTATTTTTTACATAAGGAAAGCTAGGTTGTTACTATTCCTCTATCTAATCAAGTTAAAATAATTCTACACATTTTATTAATTATTTCACAATTATTAAATTTCTAAAACAGTACAATGTTGCAACTTACCTTACTTTGGGGCTAGTTGTAACGACAAAAAACGACAACAATGACTCTGATAATTCATTCTATACTTATTTTTAATAAAACTGACTTGTTTCAAAGTAATTCTTTTCATACATCAACGAAAACTATAATATATACATTCTTCCAAAACTTCTTCACTTAAATCTGTATATAATTCTTGTTACAACTAGCCCCAAGGTTTTGTTTCAGCTACCCGCATGTGATTTTTTTACAATAATTAATTTTTACAATAATTTAATAAAAATTATTACACATTATCAAAGATTGATAGGAACGAATTAAAATATATAAAAATTAAAATTACAATTATGATAGTATGCGAGAGGGGAGGAGGTTGATATATCCAATGAGACAAAGAAATATTTCAATATCGTTCAAGATGCTATTGTAAAACGCCTATTTCTACATACCCCTGTTATAATATGTACCTATTGGGAGGGCTATATAATATTTATATGTCAAAAACTACTCTCAAATAACAGAACGATTAAAATAACGTGGTAACAATTTTAATTACATCACTGAATAATCACGAGAATTATATTATAAAATAATAATTCAGCGACTTATAAGCTTGGATGAACATTTGCACTACTGGCAGTTACAAAATAAGTTTAATTTATCTTTGAAATCATCATAGTTATCACAACATTATATACACTATAAGTTAACTAGTCATCCAAACTTATTTTTAAGTTGATATAAAATAAATTTAATGTAGAAGCACTTTTCAAAATTGGCGCGATAATAGTATCGATAAAGTATCATTACAGGTGGTAATTCTTTTATTGTCCTGATCGTGGCGCCACATTCTAATATAAAAAATATTGCAACAACTTGTCGGAAGAGGATCAGTTTCCGAAATGTTTCGTTTCGGGTCGGTCGTACTTCTAGTAATAGTATATATTACTTTCGTATATAAATTTGTGAGCAAATGATGTGAAAAGTGCTTACATTTATAGATTTTAATCCAATTTTAAGTGATTAGGTGTATTGAATTGGAAAGGACCGAAACAATCATTGATCGCTGCATAAGGTAGCATAATTGATTTGCATATCTGATAAATTTAGACAGTATGTGCGAATTTGATGAGTCACGCAACCCAGAACGATTACTTTTAATGCGGCATGTATTTTTATGTAGTATTTAATCTGGTATGTATTTTTAATCAGAGGCAATATTTCAATAGTAATTAAACGCATTCGAATTTCAATTCTAATCTTTAAACCATAATTTATTATAAACACAATTGCACCATTAAATAGGTAGGTTTTATCATATGATTATATAAAGAACTTTATTCAATGATATATTATTATTCAATCAACTCTAATGAATGCTAACATATAAAACTAATATTTTTAAAAAATATATTCATTGAGTCACAACTACATAGACAATAATTCACTATGATTGAATTACCGAAATATAATATTTTATCATATACAAGAGGAATACACTGAAATTGAATTTATTAATATACCTGGAGCATCTCGCAAAAATCTCATTTGTCCGACATGAGTATAATTGAGTTTTCAATTGTCAAGAAATACGATCCGAATGATATTTGATTTACAAAACCTATAAACGTCTAGACATAAGCTCTTTCTTCTAATTCGGTCTCGAGGATATCGTTTATGTTCACTCATCCATTAGCAAGACAATGGCGATGAATCAATCAATCGATATTTAGGCCATGTGTTGTTTCTGAATGAATTGTGCTTGTAATAAGAATAATATAGAGGTATACATTTATTTGTATGTATCTGGACAACCTGACATTGTGCAGAAGCAATGTCAATTTTCACTTTCATTTTGATGAAAATTGTTTGAAATTAAAAATAGCTTATGTCGTGCTCTGCGGTGTAAAATGGCAATGCAAAATTTCTAATTTTCTCAATGCATCGAATTAGAGTTTTACTCAGGTGATGGACCTGCCCTAAGTTGGTTGGATATTTATTAATATTAGTGGTTAGATATTGATTTAGGAATATGAACATACTACACTCTTTTTGCACTTATTAATTTCCTGAAGGAAAAGTTTGTTTTCATCAAAAAATTCGATTCGCTAATTTGATGTCTTCTCGACGTTTCAAGTCATTTTGAATCGAATGAGACCAAATTTGGAAAAAGTATGTGTGTGTGTGCGTGTATGTGAACAGATTTTTGGCTGTAAGTCGACGTTTTCTCAATAACGACTGGACCGATTACAAAAATTTAAAAGCCAATCTATCTCGATGAGGACTAGTTTTTATCAATTTTATCAAAGTGAAACATTTTTCGTTCACGTTTTAGCCCGCAATTCTGGATCAATTTTCGGGCCGGGCCGTTTTCTTGTAATGAAGTGTTAAAAAATGTTTTTCGACGATTTTTATGATTTTTTTTAATTTTAATTATTTGTTGAAAAAAAATTAAGCCAAGTCCTATAGAACTTACTGAAATATTACGGCCTCACGACAAGTACTTTAATTTTGAAAATTTGTCAAATTTTGACAAAATGAGTAGTTTTTTTTTGGCGTTTGTTAAAATTAAAATTAGACAATTTACGATGTATAACGATGGAATATTCGTTCGTTTTCAATGATGTGTGATAATTCCACTCGAAATACTTTTAATCAATCATATATTAATTTATATTTTATTGATTAACTCGATTATTTACACATATCAGCAAGTTCATGTAACTTTCAAGGCCAAATACCAACACCAACTTGTGAAAGATCTATTTTAATAATTAGTTTTATGCTATGTTTAAAGGTTCATTATGACCCTCTGTCCCTATTCAATATATGTAGTTTGCAATGTTATTCAAAATTGGACAAAATTAAAATTTCTGCAATAAACATATTGGAATAAAAAATTATTTCTTCAGGTTGTGATAAGTTAGCATATTGCTTTTTGAGTTTATGTGTAGGAGTTGTTTCGACCCTGTTTAATATATTCAGAGTAATAATATATTTTATCCGGTTCACTAACAACAAGTAATCTCTCCAGTTTTCAAAAGTTTAATTTTAAACAGACTTAATATTCGAAACTTAGTATTCTTGCTTTTTTAGGTCGTTTGAAATTTCTGAGCTATTTTGGGCCCTGTTTAAAACATTCAATAATGAACTACTAATATATTCTATTCGGATCATTAAAAATAGAACAACCAGTAACCTCTTTAGGTTTAAATAATTTGAGCTTTCTTAAAAGATTCATAATCCCTTCAACAGTGTTTAGCATTTCGTAAAAGCTCAAAAGTTGAGAGGTATCGATCGACTCTGTTGTTTTTCCAAGAAATTAAAAGCGAGGAATAAATAAACAGAGCCGGTCGTATTATTTGATCTGTCCTTAGGCCCCCGCATTACAATGAACAAGAAACTCTTAAGTGCACAATATGGAAAACGGTACGCGGCATTTAATTCTGATCCACTTTAAAAGTTGAAATCCCCGAAACTTTGCTTCTTTATGAAGTGAAAGTTATACAGGAGCCCTGATATATATGGAATATTAATATTTTGGTAATGGAATGGATTTTAGATGAACCAATCAATCGAACATGTATAGACAAGAGAATTAATATTAAAGCAGATGACTATAAAGAATATGGAATAGATATTGCAGTTTTCAGGTGGTCAATATGTCGGAAAAATATTCTTACTTTTTAACAGAAATCTGAACTTAAGACTACTCGCAATATCATACACATTTTATTTAATAACGTCATTTTTCAGAAGGTGAACCAACAGTAGACATATGATAGGGTGGGGCACAAAGTCCAATTTGACTTAAAGTAATTGTTAAGGCGTCGATTATAGCTTAATGCTACCTTTGCACTTTGTTGACAATTAATTATTTTATATAGTCTATTTTTATTATTTAAAACGACCGAGCGCTTTTAAATATGGCAAAACGGCTAGTAAATTTTGTGAATTAAGCAGCAGTGAAGATGAGTTTCAAATAGACATTCATACAAAATTTTTTTACGAAATTACTATTGGAAGTGGAAAGCATTAGCGAATGTGCCGATTTTCCTTCAATAATCGAGTTCGACATACATCAACAAACACCCCGACTACAAATACCAAGCAATATAAGACATCCAATCGATTATTTTACTTTATATTTTACAAATGAATTATTAGACAATATAATAGAAAAAACAAACCATTATGGCAGCACAAAAATGAACAAATATGCTGACTAATCAGTGGCATATTCTAAATGCGAGAGAAAAAAAGGATTGTATTGTCTGTTCTGAGAGAAAAGCACTAGGGGGAAGGCGGCGAACAACATTTTATTGTAAAAGATATCAAAATCAACCAGCTATGCAATTTGGAAATTGTTTTGAACGTCAAGATTATTTATAAAAAATAAATTAATATTATAACTGTATGTCCTTCAATGACCACAAATTTTTATCAAACAAATTGCATAACATACACAATGAAATCAAGTTTACAGCCGGTACAGTAGACCGTCCCGTAAGTGTTAAACACTTGCACCGCAGTTATTAGAAGAAAAAAAACAATAGACATAGAAATATAAATTCTATTAAATGGTTGAATAACTTATATGCGAGCTAAATTACTTAATATGTGTTTAGTCTCACAACTTACTGAATACTGAAATTATAAATTTAAAAATATAATATAACAATTATTAAAACCTTGCCCGAAAGGGAGGACGGCTCACAAATGCAGACTAAGACATACGAAATTTAGGCTTCTTCTATAATCCGTATTAATGCAAATGTTTGCATTAGACCTGGTACATTCTCTTGGTAATTGATAACAATATAAAAGGTATACGTATTTACGTAAGTTATGGAAAAATTATTGAATCTGCACGTGCATCCTGTGCTCACTTAAACTAAATGCAATTCATAAATATTTAATAACACATATTAAACAAAAAAACTATGTTCAGTAAATACCCACTTAATTCATAATTATAGAATCTATAGTTGTACAAACTATGTTTATTTTTGCTATTTTTCAAAAATTTGTCACCTGGTCCCTTTTTAACTTCCCGTAGGGTAAGTTAAAGCAATCGCAAAAAAATCGAAAATGAAAATTTTTATATAACTTTACGTTTCAGAGGTTTCTGAATATTTTGGAATACTTTAGAAAAAATTGATGTACGTGTGTGTTTGTATGTGTGTGTGTGGGTGTGCGTGTATGTATGTGTGTGCAGATACAAATTTTCGTTGACGATTTCGGGAACACGGATAAAGCAATTTGAATAATTCAAAAAACATTCGATTTGTATTGATAAGGAGACGTGCTGATTAATTTTTGGCAGAGGCAGGTCTAGCCGTTCCGAAGATATGGGGCAAAAAGTGCAAAAAAAGGTACCTCAGTTTTTAAGAGAACGGAGCGTCTGATTTTAATAATTCAAAAAAACATTTCACTTGTATTGACAAGATGAAGAATTGATCAAATTTTCATAAGGGCAGGTCTAGCGGTTTCGGAGATCTAATAAAAAAAGTAAAAAAAGCCATTTGGCGGTCAAAAATGATCATTAGATATATGCACATCAAATTATCAGATATTTTATATACTTATTTTCTATTTTTTATAGTTAACGTCTCTTTTACGGTGCGGGTTTAGTTGGTCTTTTTTACCCCACCCGCGAGTAAGCTTTCATAGCTTTTGAATCTCACTTATAAATAACATACATCTTATAAAACAATTAAATAATTTCTACCTAAAAATTATATTAAAATCTCGTATACTAAATAGCAGTGCTCACAACCTAAAAAACTAACAACGAGTGAAAATACTTTTGTAATGGATTTTCAAACATTGCCGTTTATTTTCCAATAACAACATCGTAAGAGGCAAGTTGATGGCTGGTTATAAATATTTTTCCCTTTACTTTCAAATATTTTTGGTAAAAAATTCTCTCTCGTATATTTATAATCTAGAAAATCGCAATATCAATTAAAATATTTTTGGAACATTTTTTGTCTTTCATACGTCACTACATATAATTCAATGCCTTCATCAGTAGGTATAAAAAATATATGGAATTATAATTATGAATTATTTTAACAATATTAACAAACATCCTTGCTAATTATGACTTATCTAATGATAGTAGTTGTAATGGTTTTTACCAATATTTTTCAAAACCAGATTACTTAATCAAGGCGTCCGAGCAAGTATCAGTGTCTGTATTAAATAATTAATTATTGGAAAATATTTTAATAAGTGACCTCAACAACGAGAATTGAAAAAATCTTGATCTCTGTCGTGTAATCACTGATGTACCATTATACTTTAACTAAAAAATGCTAAATACTAAATACTAAAAATTACATTTTACGGATTTTTTATCCTTTTGTGTAATCAGGCATGAGCGTAAAAATTGATATAGATCGAAATTTATTTCATTTATAAACAAGGAAATGTTTATTATATAACTTTAGAAAAATATTCATGCGAATTAAAATAAATTAATATCATTAGTTTGTATATAATTCAAAACAGCTGGTCCAACTAAAACTTTTACTACGGGAATATTGTCGTCCATACATGTTCCTGTTTTGCATGGGAAGTATGTTTCTGACATGTTCATCTACGGACATTGATATCTACACGAGGAATATTATAACAGAATACTTGAACTGAATATGAAAACGATTTCTATAGAGTTAATCACATGAGGTAAAATTTGATCTACATCTCTATTTGAGAAATGCTGAAAATCAGGACACTACTGTTTGTTATTGTACTAGATAAATTTAATATTGTGTGCTATGTGACGCTTTTCAATAGTTTATAATACATACTATAATTCTCTGACATATCAAATACCTGAAAAATTTAAAGCCACGTTTTATGGAGAACTATTGCATAGTTTAAATAATTCGATGCATGTCGATTGTGATAGTTTTCTGAAAAAATTAATTATGTTAATTTATATTCTCTTGTCATAAAGAATAGACCTCATGTAGAATTTTGAAGTTAAACTTTTTTAGGCGCGACTAGGGTTACACTCGTACAAATGCAACGGAAGTGCGTCACGGCCGAGTCGAGTGCCAATGATTCGTCATTCGCTCTCGATGATATCATTTCTATAGGGGTCGATTGTGATTAGTTGACGTGTATGTGAATAAAGATCTGTTGTTGTGTGCGTACCGGCATCAACGTTGTATGCGTACCGAATTATTATATAAATGTGTATAATGGTTGACACTAATGCATGTGTGCATCACGTGTGTTACCATATTACTAATAAACATTATTCAAAATTGCTATATGATATATTTATTTTTACTTAAATGCCATCTTATACAGTAGCAAATAAGTTTTACTTCAATAGCGTGTGAACCTTAAACGCACTCTTGTTTTTCGATATTTTTCTAAACTTTCCTGCTTTAAAATTATAAGGACTTTATTTAATATACATGATATATGTTATCAACCGGACATAAAAGTAATTGCTTCTAGGTTTATGATTTTGATAAGATGCAAGGGTTATTTCGATTACGCTTAAAACATTTAAAATAAATTCTGATAACAAATCCTATCCTGGTCATTAAAAAAGCTGGATAAATATTCCAGTTTTCTCAAAATTTTCTGACTAAATAAATAATTTGAATTTCTTAAGATTGATCAACTATCCTTCAGAAATTAACATTTCCTAAAAACTCATAAGTTAAAGGGTGTTGTATGTGTGTGTTTGTATGTTAAAATCTTCAACTTTTTAGAAAGTACGTCTGAAAAATGTTTTATATTTAAAAATTGGATTTACATTGACAAGTTGCACAACATTTTCCTTTTAGTGACAAGTTTACTAGAATAGTTATTCAATATTTGCTCTGCATTATTAAATTGAACATAATATTCTTGAATAGATATCATTAAATGGATAGTCATAAAATTCTTACAAGATTCATAATAGATAGCATTAGTTAGTTAAATTCTAAGCAAATAATCATTTTTAAAGCAAATTTTTATTTCCAAAATTTTAAGCAGAATTTTCTAAATTTAAATACTAGTTTTGCTTTCTAATTATTTTCAGAATGTTACTTCAGAAGTTTGCTCATAAGCTTATTTAAATTTTTAAAATTTAACTAGAGCTTTGAGAACTTTCTATGTTTTTGCAACAAATCCATATTATTTTTATATCTAGATTTTTTTTATGAAATAATTGCGAAAATATTTTATTGGTTGACAGCATGAGAAAAATTTGAGGTACTACAAATATTCAAGATTATAAAGAAATTAAAATGTTTGTTTTGAAACTAAGTCATTTTTCAAAATATTTTTTTTAAATAGATGAAATTTATTAACTACCTGTAGGGTAAGTTATAGTTATCACAAAATAAATGGAAAATGAAAATTGTTATATATCTTTACGTTTCAGAAGTTTCGGAACATTTTGGCGTAACTTAGAAAAAAATAATGTATGTGTTATGTGTCTGTGTGTGTATGTATGCACGGATACAATTTTTCGTCGGTCATTTCGAGAACATATATCAACCGATATAAATAATAAAAAAAAACATTCGATTCGTATTGATAAGGAGACGTGCTGATTAGTTTTTGGCAAAGGCAGGTCTAGACGTTTCGAAGATGGTACTTCAGTTTTTGAGAGAATGGAGCATCCGATTTGAATGATTCAATAAACATTTCACTTTTATTGAAGAAATTAACAACAGGTGAAATTGGAGAAGGTAGGTTTAAGGTTTTCGCAGATCCAATAAAAAAGTAAAAAGTAAACCAATTTGGCATTCAAAAATGATCATTTGAGATATGCACATCATATTATCTATATTTTATAGGGAATATAATAATAAGTTCAATTTTTGTGTACATTTACATGGGTTCCGTAGCCACATTTAAACGTTAGACTATGACTCAGCGCCTACGCGCCTCGATATTTTGACTCTAAGACAGCTATGCAACGCGATTGTTTCAAAAAAGTTTTTAATTTTCATGAAAATATAAAATATAAAAAAATCGAATTTTTCAAAAAGGACTATTTTTCAAAAATTTGAAAATTCTCAAATATTTCATTTTTTCAATGTTTTGAAATAATTTTAAAGGTTTTTTTAAAAATTTTAGTTTTCGGTACGAGAAGTTCCAGCAATTTGCCTTAAGGCAAAATGCCATACAACACTAATTTATCATCCTCTCATAAAATAATTTTGTATATCACTATTTTAAAAAGTATCGTCTATTTTTTTGCCATTTTTAGTTTATTTTGAGAAACTTTGCCTTTTGCGAAAACCGATAGCGAATAGATAGAGGTCTTCTCCCATTGGGAATAGAACTTCTACGAACATGTCACGGTGAACTGTAGTGCGATTCGATGTATCTGTCACTGAGGAATGAGGCTGCAAAACAGTGTTAAAAATCAAATTATAATGTTATTCACTTGAATGAATTTATAGTTCAAGCTTGTTTAAAATTATTTACTAAAAGAAGAGTTCACCCGCGCTTTGATATCTTTATGCAATAACGCTCATCGTCAGTAATCCAATTACTTAGACAGAATTTTTTTGAAGAAGTTTGTCCAGTTTTTGTTGTAAACCTTGTTTGTAATTTTGGTCTAAATTTATTTTTGCGAATTGAAACTAGAACAGTAAAGTAAAACCAAAAAACAAATTAAACAAAACCGCAATAAATAGATTATAAAATAAAACCAGGGATCTTCATGCGGTCACAGATGAAGAACTTTTTTGGACAATTTCTTTTAGAGTCTTCTTGATTAATTTGATAGTGCTGGGATAGTTGAATTTGTGTGAAATTGCGTTTCGTTATTGAATTCTGTACTTTGTTTTACCTAAAACAGATATAATTTCCGTAATATGATCTGGTAACATATTATGACAGTTTGTTAATATATTATATTAACCAGACAATGAACTGCTAGACATTAGGTAGTACATGATGTAGGCTAGACATTATGTTGTACATGTACTAACATAATAATTGCAACAATTACTAATAAGTAATCAATAAAAACTTCGTATACTATTAATCATTATATTTATGTAATTTTCCAATAATCTTTAAATGTTAATTCATGCTCGCGTCTAAAAATAAAATGTGATTTATTGAAAATTCACAAATTCAATACGAGTTGAAAATGAATATATAATTCATATTTATACAAAAGTTGTCGAAACTGGAAAAAGTTTTCCATCGAATATGTAGGTATGTCTGTTTCATAAAAACACCTAAGAAATATAACTTAGTGTTGAGAAAACAGATTTTGTATGAAGTGCAATAAGAAATAATACTTTTCTCAAGTTTGCTTTTTTTACCCACTTCATTATATTAATATATATTTGAACATATATGGCGTTAATTTATTAAAATCTGATTAATATATATATTTCATAAATTATATGACCTTACTGAATTTTTAAGTGAAAAACGATAAATAATTTAATAATTATATTATTGAAATTTTTTTTACTAATTTGAATCATTCGTCGTGTAGTGCAGAGACATACAATATATAAAATATTTTTCTATTGTTTTTATGCTTCTTTATATTAATGTCTATTTAACCAACGTTGTTAATTTTTAAAGTTTACAATCAAAATTCGAAAAAAATGTTAGAAACATTTTTTTTTCAAAATTTTTAAAAATATACAAAGTTTTATACTTCAAATATGAATTTTAAATTTACAATTCAGTTTGAAAATGTATATATTTCAAATGCGTTACTCTAATAGAAAGATTTATATCCTCAGATAGATTTATTCGGCACCTCTTGCTAATGTAAACTTTCTCAAGTGTTTTGAGCGATAAGATCGTCACAGTATATTTTATGACCGATAAAGTATAAAGTGATAACAATTGTTATTAATCATTGATCAATATTTATTAATTACTGATTTTTTTCTCGAATATTTATTTCTGTTACGGAAAGTTCGAGCAATTTGCCTCAAGGCACGATGCCATGCACCACTAGTTTGATTTTAAACTAAACTTTTTTTTAAACCTAAATACATTTTTATCAATACAATATTGAAAATTAAAATGACAATAAATAAATAATACAAACACATTGCGGGTAGTTTAGTTTTTAGTAAATTGAACTACAAAATATATTAAATTATCATAACTATTTTTTTTTTAAATCAAAGAACTTAAATTTTAAATTGTTATGAATTAGAAGTTTCCTAGAAAAATCTACTAATTATTTTTATTGCCTTTGATTTTTTTTTAAAAATATAAGGGGCGTCCATTAACCACGTGAAGCTCAAATGGAATTATTTTTTTTAATTTTACGATTTTTTCTAGGTACTGAAAATACACGTAATATTGGATAGTAGAGAGAGGTTAATTTTAAATTTCACCATGTATCGCCATGTTAGATGGAGGCACCCAAAAATTATTAAAAATCGATCACATGATTGATGGACGGCCTCTTATATTAACTTCCCGTAGGATAAGTTTTGGTAATTGCAATAATCAAAAATGAAAATTTTATATATTTTTACGTTTCAGAGGTTTCTGAACATTTTAACATGCCTTAGAAAAAATGGATGTATGTGTGTGTGTGCGTATGTGTGTGTGTATTTGCGGATACAATTTTTCGCCGACGATTTTGAGAACACGGATCAACCAATTGGAATAATTCAAAACACGTTCGATTCGTATGGATAAGGAGACGTGCTGATTAGTTTTTAGCAGACAGGTAGAGCCGTTCCGGAGAAACGGGATAAGAAGTTGCAAAAACGGCAATTTTTTCAAAAATTTAAAATTTTTCAAAAAACTATTTTTTCAAAGTTTAAAAAGAATTTTCAATCTTTTCTAAAAAAAATAATTTTTGGTAGGGGTCAATTTTCTTTAAGACACGATGCCATACACCCCTAGTTTTTGTTTCGTTGTTGCACAGTCGGTTTCGCAGTCTGCTGATGAATTTTTGTGGTAACAATAAAGCCAAATTGCGACCCATAGTTTAACATCATCTGGAATTCGAAAAGATAGAACATTGTTCATGTGCCAGGGCACAAACGGACCACATATCCACCGGCAAATCTACAAACGAGTTTTACATTTCTCCTTTTCTGCAGCAGCACGTAGTCACTGCGTCGGACCCGAGCTTTTATTTTTTTTTTCACTTTTCACATAAAACAGACACACGTATACGATGGAAAATGCTTTTTACCGATATCGGACTTCTTGTTTATCAATTGGGATTGAATATTTATTTAGTAGATATTGATGATTATAAAAGTAATAAAATGCATTTGATTTTAAAAAATATATTGGTGTGAGATAATTAAATCAAACAAGCACAAGAAATAGAGCTAAAATTAATAAAATGATTTCACAAATACCTATAATATTATTGCTTTTATAAGTCAGTACCATGATTGATTCTCATAAAATTAAATTCCCCAGGTGGAATATCTTCTCAACACCTATCGTGTTTCCACGAATACCTTGTGTAGTGTACACATAACAAATTGGAAATTTGTCACGAGGTTTTACCGACGTCTGAGGACGACATCAGCTCAGCCGTCAGTCAATATTACTCATGCTTCCCAAAGGAAAAAGAATTTTAAACTGTAAATAATATCCGATATGGCGAGACGTGCCAAGATTGATATATCTGTTACTTATGAACTTTTTAATGATGGATAGTTGAGAATAAATGCCACGTCGACAATATCTACACGTGGATATGCCAAATATTTTTTATAAATAATCTTTAATTATTTTTGGTGTTCTACAAGTCAGCTACATAATTTAATCCAAGTGTTATATAATATTATATGACTTATATACTCAATATTTATCTTACTTTGACAAATACACTTATTGGTACTTTTGCCGACGATATCATTATAGCTTCTACATATATTATCTTATAAAACATCAAGCCAAAATGGAAAAATGGTCCGTTGGCTGCAATTGTATATACAGTTTGTCAAAAATTGTGCCAAAAGAAACGAGATTTGAAAATTCACCAATCATTAAATGCAGAGATAGTTATTTTATATTATATATTATTATATTATATTATATTTTATATTATTAGGTTGCCTTCACAAAAAACTGGTATTTGAATCTTGTTTTTGGATCCAAATTGTTATCTCAATTAAGATATTGCAGTAATGCCTAGAAATATTATTTATTTGAAATCTATAATTATCATCTTGTTAGAATGGGGATTTTAACCTGGAATCCTGTAGTTGCAAAAATAAAGCTTTTGCCAGTGACCAATGAATAAGGTTTTAGAACCAGTAATTGATGTTTAGCCTACCCTACGCGTATGTCCTATTTGATTAACTCATAGATATTTTATCCATAATGGATTTGAGACTCTTTGTTCTATTGGACAGATTCATATTCAAATTCTATAATATTGAGTTTGCACACTTCTCTTCGGGATATTCATTACATATTCTATTAACTTGATGCATTCATTCAGTATTTGTAATCAGTAGAGCATAGATATAGTAAATTAATTCTGATGGTTGTGCTTGCATATACAATTTGTTGTAAATTATGATAGAAGAAACTTGTGGAGATTTCAAAACTCACCAATCATCAAATCAGTGCAGAGATAGTTATTATATATTAGGTTGCCTTCACAAAAAACTGGTATTTGAATCTTATTTTTGGATCAAAATTGTTATCTCAATTGTGATATTGCAATAATGCCTAGAAATATTTCTTATTTGGAACCAGATTTAGATCTATATTTGAAACTAATAAAATGCTACTTAACTGATATCATCTTGTTTGAATTTCAACCTGGAATCAACCTGGAATCCTATGATTGCAAAAATAAAGCTGTTGCCACTGACCAAAGAATAAGTTTTTTTTAGAAAGAGTAATTGATATTGAAATGTTTAAACTATTTGAAAAAAATATGATCATATTGAAGTTTCATTATCGTGATCTTTGAAACATCGTATTACAACAATGGAACACCCTGTAACATCTCATATGTAATAATAAACATATATAAATAAACTCGTAGTGTATGCATCGTGTCTTGAGGCAAATTGCTGGAACTTATTGAAAGTTTCTAATTGAAATTTTGAGAACTAGAACTATTTTCGATATTAATCTTTTTTTTTCGAAATTAAAAAAAAAAATGAAATAAATAAAATTTCTTTTCCCAAAAACAATCGTTTCGTCAACACAAGCTGATTATTTTTTGAATCATTCAAATCGGATACTTATTTCTCTCAAAAACTGACATTTTTTGCGCATTTTGCTCTCCGAGGCCGGACCTGCCATTACCTAAAACTAATCGCCACTTCTCACCATCATTACGAATTGAGTGTTTTCTTTATCATTCAATTCGGATGCTACGTTGTCTCAAAAACTCGATTTCTATTTGCTGTATTCTCTGCTCCGTAACTCTTAAACGGCTGGACCGACTTTTTCCAAAAATCAATCAGCACATCTCCCCTATCAACAGAAATCGAATGCTTTTTGAACCATTCAAATCGGTTGATCCGTGCGCTCGAAAACGTTACGAAAAATTGTATCCATACATGCATGTACACACACATCCATTTTTCTAATTGTAAGGTATGCCAAAATGTTCAGATACCTTCAAAGTAAAGATTTGCAAAAATTTTCAGTTTGGTTTTTGGACGATTACAATAACTTACTCTACGGGAAGTTAATGAAATATAAAAAGTAATTAATAAAATATTAATAATAATAAAAAGTTACTAACTAGCTGTAAGTGGAATTCTGTCTTGAGGCAATTATGGCATCGTGCCTTAAGGCAAATTGCTGAAACTTCCCGTACCGTAACGAAATGTTCGTGGAATACTGAATGTTTTCAAATAGATTATTCTAAATATTGTAACATTGTATAATATTTATAAGAATTATATAAACTGTATTGCAGAGTTGAAATTATTTGTAAAGTATATTAGAACTATAGTCAGAATTAAAAATGAAATCTGAAATATTTCGATATATAAAAAACTAAAAAAAAAAAAAAAAAAAAAACTAAAAAAAAAAAAAAATGGAACAAAATTTTTTTTTTCAAAATCAATTATTTTGTTAAGACAAGCAGAAAGTTCTTTGAATCAATTGAATCGGACGCTTAGTTCTCTCAAAAACTGCAATTTTTTGTACATTTAGCTCTGTATCTCCGAAATGGCTGGGCTGCCTTTGCGAAAACTAATAACCCTTCTCCCAATCATTACTAATTGAATGTTTTTTAGATCATTCAAATCGGATGCTCCGTTCACTCAAAAACTCGATTTCTATTTTCTGCACTCTTTGCTCCGTATCTCCGAAACGGCTGGACCTGCCTTCGCCAAAAAACTAATCAGCTCTTTCCCTATCAATAGGAATCGAATGTTTTTTAAACCATTCAAATCGGTTGATCCGTACGCCCGAAAACGTGGACGAAAATTTGTATCCATACATACATACACACACACACACCACACACACACACACACACACACACCACACACATCCATTTTTTCTGAAGTATGCCAAAACGTTCAGAAACCTTCAAAACGTCGAGAAATGTAAAAATTTTCAATTCCGATTTTCGGCCCATTACAATAACTTACCCTACGGGAAGTTAAAATATTAATGTATTACTAAGTAAGGACTACAACTACCTTTAGAGTAACTCATCTGCGGTTCAAATGAAATTACTATTAAAATACCATTATCAGCAAAAATCGTTAGGAACAAACACACTTGTTCGGAAGGAAGCAATTCGATACCTTTCAGCAACATCAGAAATTTCGTTCCAAGTGCAACGCCCAAGTATGCAGCTAATCGATGCAGTCCGGTTCAATTGGAAATTCCGGAATGCTGTACCGGATTCAGCAGTAACCTAATGTGGCTTTCCGGGTCCCTCTTTGTGCGGCGGCCGCATCACACGAAACTGTTTGAGGAATCTTTGATGATTTTGGTTATGCGTGCGGTTGGCGGTTTCAGGCTGCAGCAGGGATTCATGCATTATTGTCATTTTGTGATTGGTGCAAATTATACATGGAACTGAATCTCTTTGATATTGTTTTGGATTTGATAGAAATGTCCAGTGGAATAATTTTGAATATTAAGAGACCGCACAATATTTTAGTTTCTTGCATCAAAAAAATTGGGAGGCCAATGCTTTATGTTTATGTGATCCTAGAGTATTCTTCAAAAATGTATTTTTCAAGGGAAACGCTGGCAATGTCTGGCAAAACAAAAATATAACTAGTTGTGTATGACATTGTGCCTTAAGGCAAATTGCTGGAACTTCTCGTACCGCAACAAAATGTTTGAGGAGTATTAAATGTTTTCAAATAGATTATTATAAAAATTATAACATTGTCTAAAATATTTATAAGAACTGTATAAACTGAATAACAAAGTTAAAATTATTTATTTAAAGTATAGAACTTCAGCTAGAATTAAAATTAAAATCTGAATTTTTTTTGATATACAAAAAAAATTGGAAAAAAATTTTAAAATAAAAAAAAATGCAAAAGCAATTATTTTGTCAAAACGAGCAAAAAGTATTTTGAATCATTCAAATCGAAATCTTAGGATTCTCAGAACCTGTCCTTTTTAGCACAATTAGCTCGGTATCTCCAAAACGGCTGGACTGCCTTTTCCAAAAACTAAACACAACTTCTCCCAATCATTACATTTTTGGATCATTCTTATCGATACTCCATTTTTTGTTATTCTCCCATCTCGGGCATTGCGATGTGAAATGGCAATGGAAAATCTTTCACACTGTTCTTTCTTGAATCGAGTTGGAGTTGAAGCTAACGGACCTGCCCAATTTGTTCATTATATACATTAGTAAAGAAAATTAGATTATGAGTTTTGATTCATCTTTTTCATGCTGTAAAAAGTTGCTGCATTTTGATTATATTATTTGTTTAATCTCACTTAGTTTTAGATAATGAAGTAAACATCTAAAGTTTTTTTTTTTGAATAAAAATTTTGTATAATTTATTGCAAACATAATATGAAAAATAAAAGGAAAGTATTGCATAGGGTATTTATAGAGCCTTTATTATTTGTAGCGGAGTCTTCCATGATTATCAACTTTTTGAAAATATTTTCGAAGTTAAAGTTGAAATAAAATTAACTAGAAATCAGAGATACTATATAAAGAAAATTCAATAACATTCTGATTGTTATTTGCTAACATACGAATATGTTATTATACATTATTGGAGTCAAAATTTAAAATAATTTCAAACTAAAAATGAATATAAATTTTCTTTGAAAATATAAAATGGTCATAGAATAATACAATTTATAAATGTTAATACTACGCGTGTATTCGTACTTAAATATAAACGTATTTACTTCAGATGTTAAAGTAAAAAACAAAAAATATAAAACATTATTTATTCTGAACGTTCAGACACTAAATTTATGTAATAAAGCAAAAGTTCAAGTTACAAAAACACACATATTTAATGAAGACATATGATAAAATACAACAAATATAAATTTTATTAACCACAAATAAAAAATGAATCTCTAAACATACATACAAGGTTTTTTCTCGAAAAATGTTATCATGATACAAGTTTACATCTCTCTTTTAATTTATGTAAAATGACTACGTGCTCTAGTTTCTTTATTGTCCATTTTTTAGAGGGGAATCAGAACTTAAAAGTTCTATAAGCAATTGTGCTGATTTGACATAAAACTATGTCTAATGTTAGTTGGTTCTGCAGATGACAACACAAACAGTTGCCCCACATATATCTGTTATTATATTATATCTCTAACTATTATTACAATTTCTGCAATAAGGCGAATATTTGATTGATGCAGCAATGCCGGACCAGGGCTGATTTCACTTGTTTCACTTGGAAACAAATTGGCTAGCTATATTTCCAATTTTGAAAACCGTTGTTACTACTGCTTGCCAACAGGCTGCGCGAAGTGGGATCGAACCCAGGACCTTTAATTCAGGTCAAGTCGTTCCACTACGAGCGAGCCAAGTTTCAAATTAAAACCAAATATTGCATAAAGCAAGCTTTTCCTACAAATGTGGATAAAATCAGTGGCGTAAGGAAAACTGTATTATTGTTGGTATGTTCTCCTTTGGTTGAAGTCATAACTTCTGAAGAAAATCAGATAAATTTATGAATTAATTTCTAATTTCTATACACCTTCTTGTAGTGCACGAATGAAATATATTGCATTACTCCTGTTTCGGTTTATAAATAAACCAAAATTAAGTTCAGGAAAAGTTTTCTATGAAGTTCATTAAGCGTCCACGCGTATCGATCCTATCTCGCCCCCAACATACACATTGGAACCGCCTTGCCAAGAATCGGCATAATTACCATCATGTTCTTCATTACTTCTTACTTGTTGTGTTCGGAAATGATTTTAGTTTTCTTTCTAATTCTTTTTCTTTATCTGATATGAGCTCATAAACTAGAGGAACACGTGATCCAAATTCATAAGTCCGCGTTTGATAGAAACGTAGGATTCAGATAAATAGCTCCGAACGTAGCGGCTTACTAATGTTCCCATACAGTTTCAGATGGAACACGATCGACCTTTTGTTAGAACGATAAACGGATGTAGTCTGATTCCAATAATGAAATCTCAAAGATAATTGGAATCGAATCATCCAATTATAGTGATGGTGTTATTAGAAACAGATGAATTTTATTTATCACAATGTGAAAAAAGATCTTAATTCATACAAAATTAAATGGGGCAGGACACAAAGGTCCCATTTGACTTAGAGAAATTATATTGTGATAACCAAACAACAAATAACACATATCGAATAAACAACTATCTGACTATGTTCAGTAAAACTTACAGCTAATTCATCATTGTAGAAATGTGTTGCTGTTTTTCAAAACTTACACTTAGTCATGAACCAGCCAGGGGCAAACAGATCTAATGTCTTATTTTCAATTTTACAGGAATTTCACGAAATGATAGCTACATTATTTAACCAGTACAAAATATAAACTAGTGGGGCGCATAGCATCGTGCCTTAGGGCAAATTGCTGGAACTTCCCGTACCTTCCAATATTTTTTTTTGAAAAGATTAACATTTTTGAAAAAAATTACTCTGAAAAATGGATTTTTGAGAAACTATAAATTTTTGACAAAAATTTCCTTTTTTTTTGGAATAGATTTTTTGAAGAAAAGTGTATTTTGAAATATTTTTGGAAATTCTGAACTTTTTTTCAAAGCAATTTTAACAAACATTTTGGCATACCTTAGAAAAAATGGATGTATTGTGTGTGTGTGTGTGTGTGTGTGTGTGTGTGTATGTATGTGTGTGTATGTATGTGCGGATACAAATTTTCGTCGACGATTTCGGGAACACGGATCAACCATTTGAATAATTCAAAAAGCATTCGATTCGTATTGATAAGGAGACGTGCTGATTAGTTTTTGGCGAAGGCAAGTCTAGCCGTTCCGAAGATACGGGCAAAAAGTGCCGAAAACGGTAACTCAGTTTTTAAAAGAACGGAGCGTCCGATTTTAATAATTCAAAAAACATTTTACTTGTATTGACATGGTGAAGAATTGATCAAATTTTCATGAAGGCAGGTCTAGCGGTTTCGGAGATCTAACGAAAAAAGTAAAAAAAAATGCCATTTCGCGGTCAAAAATGATCATTAGACATATGCACATCAAATCATCAGATATTTTATAGAGATTTTAACAATAAGTATGAATTTTGTTTACATTCCTATGGGTTCCGTACCAATGTTTATCCGTTAGACAGCGACGCGGCGCTTACGCGCTTTATATTTTGTTTCTATGCAGTTGCGGCAGTACGATTGCTTTGAAAAAAAGTTCAGATCTTCCAAAATATGTCAAAATTAAAAAAACATTTTTTTTCAGAAAAAAAAAAATTTAAAAATTTTTTTTAGAGTTTTTTTTAAAAAAAAAAATTTTTTTTCAAGAAAAAGTAATTCTTTGTCCAATTTATAGTTTCTCAAAAATCTTATTCTTGCAAAGTAAAATTTTTTCAAAAATGTTAATCGTTTTTAAAAAAATAATAATTTTTGGTACGGGAAGTTCCAGCAATTTGCCTTAAGGCACGATGCCCTAATTGCCTTAAGACAGAATTCCACTTACAGCTAGTTTGAATTATTCAAATCGGTCGCTCCGTTCTCTTAAAAACTGAATTACCGTTTTGCTATAACTTATCCTACGAAAAGTTAATTGATGGGTTAGTTTTTTTACAGACTGCATATAACCTGCAAATCATCGGCAGAGTTGAAATAACTATTTATATATCCAATGCCTTGTAAAATGTTTTTTTAACTCAACTTAGCTTTTAATTCACTATTTTTTATTGTTCACAACTTTTTTAGGAAAAAGGTTTAGTTGATTCTTTTAACCCCACTCACATCCAAGTTTTGATAAAGGTTATATAATAAAAATTGTTGAATCTAACTTAAAAATAACAATAAATTTTAACAATAAAAATAAAAATAGCAATAAAGATCCCATAAACTAAACAACAGTGCTCACAACCAATCATGGTGGACCTTCAAGCCTAGCTCTACCCTATTTATATATTTATATATATATATATATATATATATATATATATATATAATATAATCTATACAAAATTTATAAAATAATATATCTATATTATATCATTCATTCGGTGAAAAGAATTAAAGTTATTTGCATATATTCAATCACAATTGGTAACTGAAATTTGGTCTTCACATCAAGTTCTACACGTGCAGGACCAGATTACAATCAAATGTATATAATAATCTATATAATGACGAATATAATAATAAATGGGCACTCTGTGCAAAGGGAAACGCAATCACGAACTCCATTAACATTATATATTAAAAGCCCTATAATAACATATATGGTTACAATGAATATATTAAAATCTAATTATTTAAAAAGTGATACGTCAGCTATATCATTCTCTTGTCGAATACGTACCACACAAAAAGTTGAAATTTTTGAATGAAACTGAAATTATTAGAGTTGAAAAAATAATATTATCAGAATAGAAAACTAGATTAGGAATTTTGCCCGCAGGTTAGTAGCACAAACTTCGAAGTTTTTGTAAATAATCAACTAAAATCAAATAAAATTTTCAACTGTTTATAACATTCATTGTATTTTGTATGAATAAATGTATTTTTTGGATAGTGTCAATGTGTGGGCGTCTATAATGTAAAGTACAAAAAAAAGAAGCAAGCATACATGGTGTATGCAATCAGAGTGTGTTCCAATATTCCAAACATTATGAATTTTTCCAATTAAACAACTTTTCCTATTGGTCTGCAATATTTTGGTGCTTGTTTACATGACTATAAGATTTCTATATGAACAATTAACATTTTAACAATCAATTACTGTGTAAACAATTGAACGGCTCGGTTGATCTTTACCACAAACTCATCAGCACGATTCTCTACTAATCTGATGGGATAGTTTTGAATTTTCTAAATCAATTCAAGGTTTTTGGCTAAAATCACTGGCGTAAAATTTAAATTTTAAAATTTAATTTTTGCATCTTTACAACCGCTGGACCTCCCTTTGCTATAATGTAACTAATTCTTTATTGCGTCAACACAGGTGAATTACTTTTTCAATCAAATCCTCCGTTTCCTCAAAAACTGCATTTTTTGCATTTTTGCTGTGAAACTACTAAAAATGTCTTTGTAAAGCTACAAAACATGATAAGCAGAATCGACGAAAGTTATCGAATGGAGATCAATAGAATGATCTCCACAAAATATCTGATCAAGGTTATATGGAATGAACGTTCTCTATAAAAAAACTAACTCATTTTATTGTAGTATTTTGCATTGGTTGAATAATGTAGTTATTATTTCGTAAAATCCCTATGAAATTAAGTCATTGAACCTGTTTGCCCCATGGCTGGTCTATTTTACCCCGCCTATAAGGTAAAAAGAACCAAATGAACTTTAAAAAAAACAGCAACAAAACATTTTTACACTGAAGATCGAAACTCGTAATATGTTAATTACTTTAGGTACTTGAGTCAAAAACTCATTTTCCATTTTTTGCACTCTTTGCTCTGTATCTCTGAACCGGCAAGACCTGTCTTTGCCAAAAACTAACCAGCACATCTCCCTATCAATAGGAATAGAAAGTTTTTTGAATTAATCTAATCGGTTGATCTGTGTGCCCGAAATCGTGGACAAAAAATTGTATCCATACATACGCACACATAGATACATACATCAGTTTTTTTCTTAGGTATCCCAAAATGTTCAGATACCTCATAAAGATATACAAAAATTTCAATTTTTGGACGTTTGCAATAACTTACCCTACGGGAAGTTAAGGGGCACAACTAGTGTGAAATTTTCAAAAAATCTAATTTCCATAATTCGATAGGTTATACCTTTAAAAATAACATACCAAAATTTTAAATGGATATCTTAAATAGTTTTGAGTTACAGCCATTTAAAGAGTATATATATAGTATATAGTGTAACGATCAATTAATATTTAAACGTTTTTCTCGAAACAGCATTTTCCGAATTTGCTGCAGCGATTACTCAAAAACAAATAATCCGATCGCTATCAAATTTTTATTACATGTTCTATATATAGTTTTCCGTAAAATGAACTATCGATTTTTTGATCGGATCAAAAATCGAATTTTGGCAGTCCAAAAACGACCAAAATTTTGGGTAAAATTCGACTTTTTTTTAAAAACGCCGTCATTTTGTCAATTTTTTATTTTTTTCTTTATCGTAGTTCATTATAGACAATATTATCTATTTTAACGAGATTTTTTTTTTGAATTTCATTTTATTCACTTTGAATCACTGCAGCAGGAAATGGCCTTTTTTTGTCGCGCCGTTGGAGATTGACGGTAACTTAATAAATATTTAATTTGTTTCTTCAAAAAATCTACTATGTATTCTTAAAACATGTATAAATATATTCCTAAAATTTTGAAATGATTGATAAAGTAGTTTTTTTAATATAAATCCCCAAAAATTACGTTTTTTAGGCGGTTACACTAGTTGTGCCCCTTAATATTTTTTTTTTTATTTTTTTTTAACTCAGTTTTATTTAGCAATCAGAAATACATAAAAATTCCTATGAGCTAAAGTGACAATATTTATGAGTGATGCCTAAGGAGAACTCCAATGAGAACTTCTCAGTTTTACAATTAATATAATATTATATTAGACCTAATCTAAGACTAAGTCTAAGGGCCATTGTCGTTTCAACCTCCTAATGCCAAAAGGTTGAGTAATGCCAACTATAGATGGGTTCGAATGTGTGCACTAGTTGTGCCCCTTAATAATGAATAAATAAATGTATGCAATAAAAATAAAAATTTACGATCACATGTTGAGACCAAAACTGCTCTTTGATTAACTCAACTGCGTTTCATATAAAATTACTAAAATAACAATATCAGCAAAAACACGTAGTTAACTTATCTCATTAAGATTAGCATCGTGCAGCCAAATGAATTTCTGATTATTAATCTTTTTATGTGATACAATTAAGCTAATAAATGCGTACCCTTAAACCCATATCGTCGGGTTTACAATCGTAGTATCCAGAATAGAAAGCATTTGGAAGTTGTAGGGTCATCATAACGGGCCGATGCTTTCATATTACATTTGATGTGACTAAGCAGAAAACGCGAACTCGTTTGTCAAGAGGGAGGAAACGCACGCACGCACGCACGCTAATGTAATCGCAGATTGACGCCCTAGAAATAGATCGTCTGTACGCACAAACTCATACACATACACAGACACACATATATATATATATATATATATATATATACATTTATATATTCTGCTTCCGTGCTTCTTCGTCCTGTGCTGCGGCTTTCACTTCCCTGTATTTTCTTATCTCGCGTAAGTCATCTGTTTCGGTTCGAATGGATCAAAAAGTATGTTGTTAAGAGATAGATTGCAAAAATGTATAAGAAGTCCGTGATCCACCAAGATGCTGCCGAACTCTATTAAAACACTTGCACTTTATTTATATTGTCGAAGGACCAGATATACTTAGACAGTGGCTATATCAGACCGAATAAAAGAATAATAATAAATGTTTAATTATTGTATAATTGAATGAAAGATTAAGATTATTTATAGATGATATGTTAGATGTTATTGCTTTGAATGTTGATTTAAGACCGATGTTAGTTGAGTATTGATTTAAGGCTGGTGTTCGTTATGTGAAATTTGAGTTAATACTAAATTATAAAGATTTTACAATTTTATATGATTTTTCTGATTGGTTCGTTTTTGTGGGTTCAAGTACATCCCATTACATTTTTGACCAATCAGGTATTATATTAATCGGTGATTCCATGATACGTGGAAATCACTCGGGAACAGGTGATTAAAATTCTTATAAAAATAGATTAATGCTATGAAGATAGATTTAGGGACAGGATTCATGACAATGAAAGCGATTATTTATTTAATAGTTCTAAATTATATAATAAAGGATGAGCGTTTATTATTGCTAGCCTCTCTGCAGGTAATAAAATATATAATTAGACCAGGGTTGAGTAAGGCGTTAACATCATCAATCATCTGCTTTTGTCATCTTATTTGTCCACTTTATCTCCTCCATTCATCTCCAGCACCACATTTTAAAACTCTTCAAATAGTTCTTGTCGGCCTCTGTTAGAGTCCATGTCTCTAATCCATACAGAGCTATGCTCAAGGCTACTTTATTAGTAGCTTGCTCTTGCTTCTTCATGCCGCTTTTTATATTAATAATGTTTTTTTAATTTTTCAAATCGGCTGATCGGTGTTTCCGAAATCGTCGACGAAAATTTGTATCCGCACATACACACACAGAAGCATTCATTTTTCTAAGGTATGCCAGTATGTTCGAAAACCTCTGAAAAGTAAAGATATTTAAAAAAAATTATTTTCTATTTTTTACGATTACTACTGTAACTTACCCTACGGAAAGTTTAAAAGAATCCGATTTGTTTTTTTTTTTTTTGAATATAAAAAATAATTCAGTTTTTATTTTAAATTCTAGCTAAAATTATGAAGTTCATTCATATACATGAAATACCACTTATAATAATACATTCATACGAGAAGTTCCAACAATTGGCCCTAAGGCACGATGCCATACATCACTAGTTATGTGTTATATTCAACTTCCAGTAGGGTCAGTTATGGTAATCGCACAAGAATAAATAATCAAAATTTTTATATATCTCTACGTTTCAAAGGTTTTCGAATGTATGTGTGTATATTTGGATACAATTTCTCGTCCACGATTTCGGGCGCACAAATCAACGGATTTGAATGGTTCAAAAACATTTCACTTCTATTGAAAAAATGAAGAATTTATAAAATTTTTGTTAAGGCAGGTTTAGCGGTTTCGAAAATACAGAGGAAAAAGTAAAAAAAAGTTTATATTTGACGGTCAAAAATATATGCACACTAAATTATCAGATATTTGATAAAATTTGAAAAAATGAGTACTTATTTTGTTCCAACTTTGTTGGATTCCGTATCGAGATTGTTAATTTTTAAAGTTTACTTATACGGTTCAAGGAAATTTCATAATTTTCAGAAAGAATTTTTTTTAATTTTCAAAAATATACATAGTTTTATACTTTAAACATGAATTTTAAATTTACAAACCAATTTGAAAATGTAAATATTTTAAATGCGTTATTCTAACCGTACCTCAGATGGATTTATTTGGCACCTATTGCAAATGTAAACTTTCTCAAGTGTTTTCATCATCATCACTGTAAATTTTATGGACGATAAAATATATAGTGATTATAATTATCTGTTTGAAAATGTTTAAAACGATTTTTATTAATCATTGATCAATATTTATTGATTACTGTTTTTTCTAATTTTTAATTCTGGTGCGGGAAGTTCCAGCAATTTGCCTTAAGGCACGACGCCATGCACCACTAGTTATATGTAATACGTTCCCTTGCGCAACCGTACCCAGTCTCCTCTGCTTACATTTTTAACAAGTAAATTCACTTTCAATCCTTGTTGTTCATTGATAAAACGATAACAAGGTAAATTGTTACATTGATAAAATGATAAAGTCAAGTAAAAAATTTTAAGTACTATGATAAATTCGGTCTATTCAGTAACTGTGCTGATATAATAATCTGACAGATATTTAAATACATCATATTCATAATTTCGACTTCAATAATTTAAACCGAATAGATAACACATTATGCATACTTTTAATATCACATATTATAATTATCTATTGTGTAAAGAAACCATTTATTCTATTTTATGAATAAATTGTTATATTTAACACGATAGCAAAATGTAAGCAAAATGGATATGTCTGCAATATTCTGCGTGTAGTAATAAAAGCACCGAAGGAACAACATCTTGCTTATTTACATTTACATTGATATTTTTCCCATGTGTTTTCTTGTTTAATTTATACGCAAATTTGTATCTAAAATTTATGTATGAAAATAATACTTTCATTGAATGTATCTGGGGAAACAATAATGCTCACTGTTTATTGCTTCCAAAATAAAACTTTAATTGAAATACTCGATTTTCTAAAATATTTTTTGTCCTATATATATATATATATATATATATATATATATATTTGTAAATTTTTTAGCAGCCCAACAGTCGAATTAAAAAAGATTAAATAACAAAATTATTTATTCAATTATACGTTTCGACACTTGATGTGTGTCATCATTCAGTAATCTAAAAACATTTAACATAATGAACAAGTGATGATAAATATAAATATATAAAAGGAGGAAATTATACATACCAAACCAGGAAAAACAAAAAAATTAATTATGATGTGAAAATTGATATAAACACTAACTTTGTGTAAAATATAAAAAAACTATTATTAACAAACGAGTTTATAGGAGGAGCAAATATTGCCCTCCTATATTTAAGTTAACATCGGAAAATAACTTAAATATAGGAGGGCAATATTTGCTCCTCCTATAAACTCGTTTGTTAATAATAGTTTTTTTATATTTTACACAAAGTTAGTGTTTATATCAATTTTCACATCATAATTAATTTTTTTGTTTTTCCTGGTTTGGTATGTATAATTTCCTCCTTTTATATATTTATATTTATCATCACTTGTTCATTATGTTAAATGTTTTTAGATTACTGAATGATGACACACATCAAGTGTCGAAACGTATAATTGAATAAATAATTTTGTTATTTAATCTTTTTTAATTCGACTGTTGGGCTGCTAAAAAATTTACAAATATGTATCAACGTCGACGAAACTTTCAACATATATATATATATATATATATATATATATATATATATATATATATATTATCATGCAATGAAACCTTGAAAACTGAAATGTCAAATAAAACTTAAAACAAAATGATTTCCATCTGTCATTTTAATATAACTTCACAAAATTAAACAATTGTAGTTTTTAATGGATTCTATTAATAACAAATTTCCTGCAGCAGCTCACATTTTGTTTGCATTTATATTAGTGGAAGCTTTAGGAAAGTATGTGTACAAATCGCTTACAAATTTATTTCTTCGAAATAAACTTGACTTTTCGACCAGTCAAGCAACGTCCATTTCACATGCAACTGGGATGGCAAATGCATTCTTTATGCCACTTGGTGCACTTGTCGTTAGCAGTTACATGAATAGATATAAAATTATTGTAATTGGCACCTTCATTGCTTTGGTAGCCAGGATTATTTTATCCATTGGATCTTTACCAAAGTTGAGGTACAGGATATTTATGTACATTTTCTGGATATTCGAAGGGTCGTCCTTTGTGATTTTAGCTGGAGCTGTAAATGCTTTTGGTGGCGACCAGTTCAACCTTCCCGAGCAACATGACTTATTGGTAAATTTCTACAGTTGGATTTTCATAATGCACAATATCAGTATTATGACGGCTTATTGCATTGGTCCTCTGATTAAAACTGAAATCGCTTGTTTGGGTGAACAAGATTGCTATTTTGTAAGTTTTGCAATAAGCGCTTTATTGTCAATACTAGAAATCATTGTGCTGATATCAACGACGAAATATTTTGTGAAAAAGAAACCAACTGATCGGATTATATTAAAATTCGTTATGTGCATAGGAAATGCCTTGAAGCAATGGATACGAGAACGAAAAATAAATCCTAAGCCAAATTGGATGGACCATGCAGAACCTGCTTACGGTGCCCAATTAGTTGCAGATATAAAGAAGTATTTTGAAATGCTGATTATAATATCAACTTTTCCTGTATTTTGGAGCGTATTCAATCAGAAAAATACAAAGTGGTTATTTCAAGCAACCAGAATGGATGGACGCCTTGGACAGTACACCATAATACCAGATCATTACCAGTTATTGAATCCGCTATTGGTTGTAATATTCATGCCTTTGGTGACAAAAGTTATGGATCCTCTTACCAAATCTTTAAGTATGGATCGTGTAATGCGAAGAATAATTGTAGGAGGTCTCATAGTTTCTGCATCATTTGTTGCTGCTGGATTTCTTGAATCAAGAATGAAATTAACTTATCCTAAAATTATAAATAATGATGAATGTGAAGTACGTTTTCTCAATAATTGCAATTGCAGTATTTTCATCAAATCTCCGGATATACTGGAAACCGTGTTGGAAATTTATCCATATAGTATTTCAACAATAAAACATGTACCTGTTACAAATGCTAAATCAATAACGTTCTCCGGTAAGGGATCTTGCACAAACCTTGAAGATGAAACTATGGAAATTATTGGTGGGCAAGCGTTATCCGTATTCATTCAGGATATTGATGGTAAAGCTTCAATTCGTACTTACGAAGAAATAATAAAAAAGACGGAAAGCGGATTTCCAATGCTTTCTGTTGTCGGAGGCAATCTGTCTGACTCTGTATTTTTAAGAGATTCCAAAAACGTGAAAATACCCGTAGAAGCTAAATCTCTAAGTGAGCCGAAACGTTCTGAGGTTGTTCCTGAAATTTACGATTTATTTGTAGGAAATAAAATTGTTCTTACGGATTTTCCAATGTATCTTGGAGGCGTCTATGTCGCCATGGTTTCGGAGAACGACGCAAAAATATTTGAAAGTGTCCAGCCAAATTCTGTTCATATATTTTGGATTATTCCGCAAACTCTGATGTTGACCATAGGAGAGATTTACTGGCAAGTTGCTTTGATGGATTTCATTTACACAGAAGCTCCATTGCCTCTGAAACAAGTTGTTTCTGCTACTTCTGTGTTTGCAGACGGTTTGGGTGATGGAATAATAGCAGCCGTGACGGCTTTTACTAAATTAGATCAAGATTATGAATTTTATGCCTCGGCGTTGGCTGTTGCGCTTGATATGTGTCTGTTACTTGTTCTGGCGTTGCGGTTTAAACCAACATATCCGGACAAAAAATTAATTTAAAGTGAAATTTTAATGTTGATATGACATTATGTTTTGACGTATAATTAATTATATGCTGATTGTATAATTTAGCGAATAAATAATAATTTTGTTTTGCAATAATATGTTACTAGATTATCAATCAAAATGTTCAAACTACAATCTAATTATAATATCCAGCTATCCAGCATCGGCGTATAAACTTTTGCAATAGTTAAATAGTTTTATTTTTAATTTTAAAAAATTATCGAAAATTTTTGGGAAATTTTTAAGGTTTTAAATATATTACAGTATATATATATATATATATATATATATATATATATATATATATATATGAGAAATCTCGTGTTTTATACATATGGGCAAGCGGCCTCTTAACGAAAAAAAAAAGTGCGCGTAAGGTTCACGCGCGATTGAAGTAAAACTTTTTTGCTATTGTACGAGATGGCATTTGAGTTAAAAATAAATACATAATTCAACAATTTTGAATAATGTTTATTAGTAGTATGTTATCACTCGTGGTGCACATATTTATTAATGTCGTCAATTATAAATATTTATATAATAAATTATTAATTATTTATTTATAATAGCATTAAAAATATTTATAATATTTAAATACAATTTTGTAATTAAAGTCATACTTCAAATATGATATGATCGGTTTGTCATTGTAATTAGCATTTAGGACTTGGACTTTCATTAGAAAAATGAAGTAATAGTTGATTCATAAATTTTATAATATTCGTTTACACAGTGGCCTATGTGAAACAACGCCTAAATGAATATAGTTTTTACAATTTCACTCATAATGTAATTAAAATTAACATACATTCATTGACTGCTTGTATTTTCTTTACTTTGTCGCTGGCAATACAATTCATCATTCTATGAGCAGATGTAAGATCTGTTTTGTCCTTAAAAATATTTTCCGTTTTAATAACTTCAAAGATATATAGAAACTACGAATAATATAGAAACTATTTCAATAATACTACGTTTCATTTGTTTTATTATTTTCATTATAATTATTTACGTAGGACAGGGTAAAATATTTCTCTGATTCAGGCATTTTTTTATTAAATCAAGGTTTGTACTACCATTTAACCTTAAAATCTAATGATGTTCCGACCTCCTCATGCAACAAAAGATTTCTATTCACTCGACACGATGACAAATCACAATCGACCCGTATAGAATGGATTTCATCGAGAGCGAATGCCGAACACTTCGGGCGTAACGCAACTTCCGTTGCATTTTCACAGATTTACTCCTTAGTCGCGTCTAAAAAAGTTTTACTTAAATCATTTATTATAGCGAAATTTTCCAATGAATATAAGTTTTCTAGCTTAGTTATTTAATCAATATATGGTAATTTTGTGTATCTCGATTTTTAATAAGATGCAATATACATCATTGATTTTCTTATCAAATCCGGAATCACTAACTCATAAGAATATTTTTGTAGTACTAGAATTCAATGTGCTGCCATCAAAAGAATCCGAGTGATGTTTGAAAATTAGTAGACCCTTAGATGAGAAAAAATTAGAATAAATTTGTTTCGGTTACATTATTCAGCAAATATGCCATTTGCTGAATAATGTAGTATTTATACACTTATTATTACTACAAATTATTTGATAATCATTATGATGCACTGTGCAAATTAGTTTCATGTTTTTGTCATAAATAACTTAATTTGTTTAATTTTTTTTCTTGCTTTTGCATTTTGTTCCAAGGGGTGTTGACATTTAAATAACATGTGTTCGGCAAGTCTATATTCAAGCAACAACAATGTTTTCTAAGAACACATTATATATTCAAAGACTGTTGTGTTCTCGCAGGTATTTCCACCGCAACTCCAACACATATTGCTGGGTTACAACTCAATTCCGGCAAACAAAATTTTAAACCAGAGCTAGTAGTAGGTAATACACCGACGTGATATTATTGTCGTTACAAAATGAATTGCTGTTTTTAAGTATTTGCTCCAAACGAAACTACATGGATGATTTCTCGATTATCTCCTTTAACGATCTGGTACACATCCAGCAAGTAAATTGTACTAAAATCGTTGTATGTCTAATGAAGTGACAATTCTGAATTTATAAAATATTTGGTAATTTGATTGTGTTATCTTCACTTCAGCTTTGCCCTGATGCAGTTTATATTGCTATTTTTTTAGTTTTTGGTCTTGGACAAGTTACAGTGTAAAATAGTAATAGTAAAATAGGTAGAATTAGATGAAGGTAGTTATCAAACAGTACAAAATATAAGAAAAGTGTTCGAACGAATTTCATCTCGAGCTATAATATATTTTTTTTTAAATTTATTTAATTAGGTTATATAAAAATTAGCTGGAAAAACACTTCTACAGTATGATAAAAACGTTTTGAACTTATTTGAGTCTTATTTTGGTTTGATCTAAGAAGCTAAAATAATTATATTAATTGCAATTGCTTTCAGATACAGAATATATTACACATTTAAATTGTTAAAACATTTATGGATGCTTTTATCCAATAATGTTTAATAGTTTTAATAGTTTATTATTAATAATTTTATACTATAGGTCTAGATTATATATCAATGAATGCCAACACTTTTGATAGTTGAGACCATATATTTTTCTGCAATATAAGAAAAAGTAGAGTAATAATTCATAACACAAAGAACATTACTAAAATATGCTAAATTTTCAGGACTCGAATATTATCAAACATAGATTCATGCTGTATCATCTTAATTTTTGTTTAACTATTACTTTTTCCTAAAATAATAAGTTGGAGATATTTGCCTTAAGGCTCTTTTAGTTTGTTTTTTTTTAGATTTAACCCTTCCCCCTCGCGAATTGCGAGATTTGTATATATGAGGCAGCATCCGAGTGGAAAGGGCTAATTAAGAATTAGTCTTGTTATACATGAAACAAATATTACATTAAATATTTTGCATAATTATCTGTCTATTTTGCTTTGGGGCATGATATTGCACACCACCAGCTTTATTTTTTTATAAAGTCAATTCGTTACAACTTATATATCAACTAGGTGTAAGTAGTATGTTTTCTTGAGGCAAGTTGCATAACCTTTCCGATATATATAAATAATTGATTTATTCAGTAAATATTTGATTTGTATGTCTAATAGTTTATTTGTCCAAGGGCCTATTTATTCAAGTGACGACCTGTGTAAGTGTCAACTTGTCTACTTTTGTACCTACCTACTTGTGCACGTTTACCTGTTTTCTTGTCTACCTATTTTCCTGCCCAGTCATACTAGTCCATTTCTCTTACTTTATACCTGACAACACTTTCATCTTTTCCCATGTTTACCTTTCTTTCTGTCTGTCTTCATACATCTACACAAATACTTTTTTTTAGGTATCTCAAAATGTTCAGAACGTGTTGAAACATAAATTTGCAAAAATGTTCATTTTCAACTTCCCGTAGGGTAAGTTATTGAAATCGTCAAAAAATTGAAAAATTGAATTGAAATTTATTGCATATCTTTACGTTTTAGAGGTTTCTGAACATTTTGGCATACATTAGAAAAAATTGATGTATATACCTGCATGTGTGTGTGTGCGTATGTATGCAAATAATTTGTAAATTCAAAAAGCATTCGGTCTCTATTAAGGGAGACGTGCTCATTAGTTTTTGGCAAAGACAGGTTCAGCCGTCTCGGAGATACGGAGTAAAGAGTGCAGAAAATAGAAATCAAGTTTTTCAGAGAAAGGAGCAGCCGATTTAAATGATCCAAAAAACATTCAATTTGTAATGATGTGGGAAAGTGGTGATTAGTTTTTGGCCAATACAAGTCTAGCCATTTCAGAGATAAGGAGCTAAGTGTGCAACAAATGGCAGTTCCTGAGAGTACGAAGCATCCGATTGGAATGATTCAAAAAACTCTCTACTTCTTCTGACAAAACTATTGTTTTTGAGGAAACAAAGAAAAAAAAATGATACCAAAAAATATTTTTTTTTGTATATCGAAAATAATTTGTATTTTAATTTTAATTCTACCTAAAGTTCGAAAGCTCACTCATAAACTTAAAATATGTAATTTTAACTTTGCAATTCAGTTCACATGGTTCTCATAAATGTCAGTCTCGTTCATTTTAAATCCGCTTGATTCAATTTTGTTTAATTACTTTTTAAGTGATAAACATTGTCGTACAATTGATGAGTTCTTATATTTCATTTGTATAATACGAATAACGAGAGTTACAGTATTTATAATCATCTATTTGATATTAATTAATTTTTCTCGAATATTTCATTATGGTACGGAAAGTTCCAGCAATTTGCTTTAAGACACAATGCAATTCACCACTAGTTTTGTTTTGCTTTTACTATAATTTACTCTACGAGAAGTTAAATAGAAATATATCGTATTGTAGTAATATATCAATGTATAACGGAATGCTTAATCATTTGATATTAATGCATAAAGCCATACACCAGTAAATTTGATGTTTGAAATATGGTTTGTGTGAATTTTTTTCCATAAATTATTTAATTTAATTTGTATTATCAATGATGTTTCAAATGATTATTTAATGATGAATTGTATTATTATCATAAATCTTTTCAAACAACAGAACAAACAAACAAACTAGTTTAATTTCTCAAATTCTATAACACAATGCACCACTACTTTTATTTATCTCATTTTATATTAAATTTGTTACAAGCCATCTTCCTAAAGAGTGTTACGTTCATGTTACGTTGAATACGTCGCGCAAATGTCTACCTATATGTTTCTCTAGTGCCCTAAACCGCGTAGGTATGTGCCGTCTGCATAATTACGACGAGAATTGTTGAAACGACCGCCGCAAATACTGCTGCATTTCTATGTACTCGAGGAAATTGTTTCAAACAAGCCATTTAATTCCAGTTACCGTAGAAATTAGTTATTTAATTATTTATAGCAATACATTTAAATTTGATTCTAGAAACTTTGTGTGGTATCCAAGGTTGATTAAAACCGTCATACTTTATTTTAATAAAGTAGCATAGTTTGCAAGTTTTATTGTTGCTCGATTTAAGGAGCACACCTAGTGTGACCACCTGAAAAAAGGCTATTTTTGGGAATTGAAAAATAAAATAACTAGTGAATCGATATATTTAAAAGTTTGAGGGTATATTTATACATGTTTTGAGAATACACAGCAAAGTTTTTGAGATATAATATTAAATATTTTTGTAATGACACGCGATCTCCGATGGCGCCAAAAAGGGTCCTCCACTGCTGGAGTGATTGCAGCCTTCTGCTTTGATAAAACCAGAAAAAAAATGCTTGTGAAACTAAAACTAATTGTCTGCACGATGACCCTCGGGCGAACGAAAAATAAAAAATTAACAAAATGGCGGCATGTTCAATGCCAAAATTCTATTTTTGATCAGATCAAAAAACTGGAGCGTCATCGTATGGAGAACTATATAGAGGAGATGAAAAAAAATTGATAGCAATTGGATCATTAGTCTTCATTAGACTCCAGCAAAATCTAAAAATGCTGTTTCGAGAAAAACGCGTTTCAAACGCTCATTTTCATATAATTCTATTTTTAACTTCCCATAGGGTAAGTTATAATAATCGCAAAAAATTGAAAACGAAAATTTTTGCATATGTGTATGTGTATATATTTGCATGTTTGGATACAATTTTTTGTCCACGATTTTGTAAACACGGATCAACCGATTTGAATAATTCACAAAACATTCGATTCGTATTGACAAGGATACGTGCAGATTAGTTTTTCGACAATGCAGATCCAGATTTCGAAGATACGATCAAAAATGGTTTTGCAGTTTTTGAGATAACGGAGCATCCGATTTGATTATTTCAAAAACATTTCATCTGTATTTAGGAAATGAAAAACTCATCAAATTTTTGGGACAGCAGGTCTGGCGGTTTCGAAAATCCAATATAAAGTTAAAAAAAATGTTTTTTGGCGGTCAAAAATGATTATTAGACATTTGCATATCAAATTATCAGATATTTTGTAGAGATTTTAGTAATAAGAACAATCTTTGTTTACAATTATATGGGCATCGATATTTCGTCTCTACGCAGCTCGATTGCTTTGAAAACAAAAGTTTAAAACTTCCAAAATATTTCTAAATATAATAAAAGTAATTTTGTTTTCAAATATTTTGAAATCCTCAAAAATCTATTTTTTTTTTTGAAAGTTAAAAAAATTGAATATTTTTCAAAAATTTTGTGTGTCGGCACGAGAAGTTCCACCAATTTGCCCTAAAGCACAATTTCATGCATCGCTAGTTTTAAATTAGAATTCTATACTAATAACAAACTAGTGGTACAAGGCATTATGATTTAAGGTAAAATTTTGGAACGTCATGTACTTACTGTACGCGAAATAAAAATAGTAGATCATCAATAAAAATTTATCAATAACAAACATTTTAAATACTTTGAATAAATTATTATAAATACTATACATTTCAGCATTGTATTTTATATATAAAATTTAATTGCTTATATTTGGGCGACAATCTTTATCTATGTTTATCTACAAAATCCAAAACATAAATAAACAACAATATGCTTTTGGAATTATTGTAATCGATTGTGCAGTTCTACCAAAAACCGTTTGTTTTTGCACTTTTTGCTTCGTATTTTCAAAACAGCTAGACCTGCCTTTACTAAAAACTAATCAGCTCATTTCCCTGACAATATCAGCCGAATTTTTCAAATCGAATCATTCAAATTGGTGAATATATGTCTCCCAAAAAAAATGGACGAAAAATTTAATCCAGGCATGCATTTGGTTACTCTGTTTTGTATCTAAAAAGACGTCAAAATTTTAAAAACACACATTTTCATTATAAAAATACCAAGGAGTAATGAATTACCATTTTTATTAAAACCAATATTTCTAAATAAATTATCGAAACAAATGAAACTTTTATTCGAAGATACAAAATGAAACACTCATATAAATCTAATTATACAATCTGCAATGAATCTTCATTTCTGAATATATCTTTCCAGAACTACTGCTCGACTAATATTACAATACTGATATTATGAATTTAATATTTATGAGAATTTCTACGATGTTGTCGTGCTGAAATTTTAATATTCATTACTTTATAATTGACGGTCGGATGGGAAAAGATGCATTTGTGTAATTTGAATGCACTATGAGACAATATCTGATTCTGGGAAATGCATCTCAATTGGAACTTGGTAATGCCCTGGAGTTAAACAAAATATAAAATAATTGGAATATTATTGTCTCCAATGAATGAACTCGAGTTTATTACGATCGTAATTACTATTTTAAGAATATATCTTGTGAACTTAAGTTAACAATTCTGCAACTTGTAAACTTTTAATCGTATTTGGTCATACATATGCCCAAATTGAGATCTGCATCTCATACATAAAACAAATATATTAATACAAATAAAATATTTTTATATTAATATATGTAACCTTATTTTGGTATCAGAAATCCTTGTTTGGCCATCAAAAAAAAATTTTTTTCATTTTATTTAGTAATTACAACTGTCTATAAAATATGATAACTTGTAATTGTCATCAAAAATAAATTATATATTTATCTACAACAATTGATATTAAAAAAATAGTAATATATAAGTATGGAGTAGAAAAAAGCATCCAATTGGCTAATACTATGAAGTATCAAGTATACTTATTTTGTAAAAAAAAATCATCATATAATTTGCAACTGTCCGAGTCAAATTTGTTAAATTATGTTACAAAAATGAGCAGTCGAAGCCGGTGACAAGATTGGTCATACCGTACTACTACACAAACTAAAGAGCAATTTACCGTCACATTTATTCTTAAAACTTACAACATATTTTATTAATAGGAGGTTCTATAAGGTATAGCAAGAGAAAATTTATATGAGAAAGATAAGGTCTGGTATTTCATAAGGTTGTGTGCGGGGCTCTATACTATTTTTCCTATATACTTCTGATATACCAACTCCCCTAGATACTGAAATTGCTATGTTAGTAGACATATGCCTTCTATCCAGATATGAGAACCCTACATTGACATCTGAAAACAAAACCTACATTTTTTTCAGTCATATTATTGCACCTAAGGAATTTATTTAATTTTTATTTGCTACCTCTGTGACTCGTAGTCATTGTTCAGAAGTATGTAATAAAGATCATTTAAATTATTCACAAAACTTTGTGAATTTTTCTGTAAAAAGCATAAGAAACATGCAATTTAGAAAAAAAATATCGTTTTTTTTACGAAACATGCTAAAATTGAATCTTATATTTATTAGCAACTATGATAGCAGCGTAAATGCGAACAAAATGTATATATATATATATATATATATATATATATATATATATATATATATATGGGCTTAATGACACAGTCTTTTTTAAAATTGGCTAGTCTTACCAACGTTTTCCCGACTGTATAACATGAAGAAAGCTAGGATAACAGTCATGTCAGATGTTGCGCGTCATTGTCACAGTCTTGTCGCAGTATAATCAGTTCAAGCGTGTATCGCACCTTCTAAAGCTTATATTGAGAGTTGTTTTCTCACGCTTTATTAGGGAATTACTATGGTTTTTTGTAATTATTTTTATTAAAATCAATGCCAATGGTAGAGGTTGCAGACATTTTTATTGCAATAATCTGGTGCAATTTTGATTATTTATTCATTTTTGTTCACTTTCGGACAAAAGTACTTACTATTTCGCAAACCAAGAAAATTGAATGATTGCTTGTTGATTAGATTTTTACTTTAACTTCTCTAACTTCTTCTAAAAACAGACAAATTTTCCAACTGTGAAATGAAAAGACATGCATTTTTTGAAGCTTTTTTTCAGTTCTGAGCCCAACAAAGGTTGGCTACTATTCCCTTTGGGCCCATTCTTTTCATGCTAATGTCTCAAACACGATCAAACGATTTATTTAATTGAAAAATTGTATTTTAGTATGTCCTTACCTCATATGTCACCATTATATTGTTTTTGTGATTAGTTACATTTATCTTAATAAATATGTTATTATAGCCTTCACTTAATATAGAAACTATGCTAATGAAGTTCAAGGAATCTAAGATATAAAACGATTGATACTGTTGATGAAATCATTAAATAATTATATAACCATAAAAACACCATTTTACTTTGCCCGTACTTCCTTTACTTAAATGAGTTTTCACTGTTAAAAAGTATCAAGCAATAAAAGTAGTGAAATAATTATTTCAACCCCATAAAGAATCAAGCTGCTCTTCATCATAATGTATAACATAAAACATAATTAATAATTTTAAAACGAAACTATCTTATTTTTACGAATCGCGTTACTACATCTGGCAAACGAATAGCATTTTTATTTGCAACCTTGATTATACATCAAAGAGTTTTCACCGTTGATATATAATTGGAAAATATAAAGAGCATTCTCGTTGCCAGTCCTTTGGCCTGCTCGTCTCTAAGTTTCCGCGGCACATTTGTGCCAAACGACACGGAAAGTGGCCGCGTCACGCGTAAACAACTTCGGAATTGAAACGAAACGTGAGCGGAGGATTTACCCTTTTGCTTATTTCTATTGTAATAAGCCGACTTAATTCGGGTTCTTTATTACATAACTGAAATTTTCAGATTTCACAATCTATTTAGTGTTTTAGTAAATGACTCGAAAAATAAAATATAGCTTTGTCTAAAACTTTGTTGTAATTTGAACGTCTGACTGCCTACAAAAATATGACAAAGTCGTAGACAACATATATATATATATATATATATATATATATATATATATATATATATATATATATATATATTTATGAACAGGTGTCAAAATCTAATAGTCATATAGATGTTATGCCGACTTAATACTAGTCTGTTTGACAAATGACAACCCAAACAGTTATCACATCTCTGTATGGTATAGTATTAATACAATTTTTGTAATACGACGAATTATTGGTGCAGCAAAGCTAGGAGTGGGTTATTTTTACTTAGAAACATATTGCTATCTGTATTTCCAAGCGAAAATAGTTGTCACTGCTGCCTGACAACAGGCTGCTCGAAGTGGATATCGAACCCGGGACCTCTGAATCAAGTCCCGTCGCTCTTAACCGCTTACCCAACAATATAAACTGTTATATATTTTTAAAATTTTATGATGACTAACTCTTGATCATAATTATAAGTCAGTGAGACCTCTGAGATCATGTATTTTAACAACACCATCAATTGATATTACTACAGGACAACTAATAAATTGATAAATTTTAAAACATACGATTCATGTTTTGATGGCAAGACGTGCTGATTAGTTTTTGGCAAAGACAGGTCCAGTCATTCGCGAGATACAGAGCAAAAAGTGCTGAAAATGGATGTTTTTTATTTTCATAACAACCGATTTGGATGATTAAAAAATATTTTACTTGTTTTGGCAGATTGAAGAATTAATAACTTTTTAGCGAAGTTAGAACCAGCGTTTTTGGAGATGCAGAAAAATATTAACTTGTGTTCGTTAAATCATTATTATTGCCGTCAATTAATTAATTGATATACAAATTATTGGTCAATGGGTGGACGGGTACACAAGTTGACAGATTGACTGGTTGACAAACTGACTAATTGACAGATTGACTGGTTTTTTTTAGTTGACTGGTTTTTACTAGTTGACTGGTTTACTAGCTGACTGGTTTACTAGTCGACTGGTTTACTAGTTGACTGATTGACAGATTGACTGGTTGACAGATTGACTGGATGACTGGTTGACTGGTTGACTGGTTGACTGGTTGACTGGTTGACATGTTGACATGTTGAGTAGTAAACAGGTACAAAAGTAGAAAGCTAAGTACGTTAATAATTCTATCTGGTAGACAGACAGATAGGCAGTTATAAAGTTAGACATATAAACAAGTAATCATGTAAAGAAGTACATGTAGACATATGGACAGGTAGAATGGTAGATAGATGGATAGATAGATAGGTGAATAGGTAGACAGGTGAATAATATATAAATAAAAAAAAATATTACGGATTATAGATCAATCATTTACATACATCAGGAAGTTTATGCAACTTGCCACAAGGATGCAAATACCAGTTTCAACTACTTTTATCATTTATTTTATTGACAACCTTAAAGTATACTCCTACATGTTGATTTGTTATTGATAATATGAATTAAAATGAATGATGAGAATGTTATTAAAAATATCAATTAAAAAGTCTAACAATTCATTATGCATTCATTATTCAGTTCATTTTTTAAAAACATCCAGGGAAAACTATATGCAAACCAGTGGCGTCGGAACCGTGTGGGCTGTGTGGGCTTGAGCCCACCCATGAATTTTGATGGGAGGGCTCAGCCCACCCATCAATCTCAAAAAATTATATGGGCTAATATCTCTAAAAAAACGAGACCACTGGCTGCCTATCTAAAAAAAAAAAAGAAAAAACGAGCCCACCCATCAAAAATTTGGTTCCGACGCCACTGTTTACTACCCATTCAATACAAGAATGAATTCAACTTTCTTATGATCAATATTTAACAAATTGAACGATATATATTCTGCTTATATTAATATGATCGAAAAGATGTGAAAACTGTTATTTTGTATGGATACTCTGGTAAATTTAATTGATCAAACATAGTCACTTTACTTTTTATATGAAAAATTAAATAGCTTTAATATTTTACTAATGATAACGTGTATTTAAATACGAAAATAACTAAAAAATGATAAATAATGAACTAAAAAACTAACAAGTTTCTGAAACATTGCTTTATTAACTCTTTAGCTTTATAGACGGCATCTGCTTGATTATTTTACGAATGTGTCGACTTGTGCTTCAATATTTATTACTCAGAGTTAAACTATTGAAAATTCTAATTTGTTATTATGTATTTTAGTATTTTAGAAATGTAATGTTTGATTTTTAAATACATTTATAACGCTAAAGATTGGAATATCTGAAAATATTTTGTTCGACAAACACTGGCTCGTACAGCAGCGTCACTCTTACGAAAAACGCTGTTGTATCAAAAACAAATAATAATTAATTTTTAAAGAAAAAGACCTTGATGTCACTTATTTTACATATTTGCTTAGCAATTGAGAATCATTCTTCGCAATTTTTTTACAAAACTCCGGTGTATTTTTTTTTTCAAACATTTTGAAACTAGCTAAAACACAAACACCACATTCGAACAGTTTGGTTTAAAACTCATTGTACTTTTTAATATAAACAAAAGTCTACTAAATATCTACAAAACACATGTTGGAAAAACAGCCAGAAAGCGAATAGATTTATCGCTCTGAATTCGAATGTTCACTAAATCAATATTGTTTGAAACGGATGTTATAAATATGCAAAACGAAATTTATTACTCACACGGGAGAAAGCTATATATTTATAAAAAAGCTTTCATGCGGTAAAATTAACCCGAAATTTGAATGTTTTGTATTTCAATTACAATTTACTATATGTCATTGTTCATATTGGAAAATTGTGATTTTATTTGTGTTGGAGAAATTATATTCAAATGTAAAAAATATAAGTAACAGGTATGCACTTTAAACAAATTACATTTTTGCACTTTTTCATGATATTAACTCTATTCAAATTTTATGGACTGCCCATCAAAATATTTGTACATTTCAAAAGTAATTCATAAAAAAACTAGCAATTCGGGCGAACTCCGTTTCACCACCGAACTCGGTTTCATTTTATGTAACATTTTATTTGGTGATTAAAAGATGAAGAAAAAAATTGCCTGCTGTTCAATAAAAATTTGCACAATACACGTGATATGATGGTTTCCAATTGAAATGTAAAAAAATAAGTTATTCGTTTTCTAACATTTTTTGCACAATTTCACAGTGAACACAATGCCGGTTTGTCACATGAAATTAACTGAGCAGAGAACAATGAATAGCTGTCAAACAAATAAGTAGCAGTCAAACAAAAAATATTAGTTTATAGTAAATGCTAAGTATCAGAAATGACGCTGTATGTAAAAAAAGTATTTTCCGCTTTTCTGTTGAAATTTTTTTCAATTTTCTTTGCTATAAACCTCACGGAGCCCGGATTTTCCAACGAATGCAAAATCGTCGAAATCGGTTCGTGCGTTCTAGACTTATAGCGCCAGAAAGGAAAACCCGACATATTTTTATATAATAGATAATATAGAAATGAAAGATAAAATTGTAAGATTATTGCTTCTATCTAAGAAAAAATCATAATTTAATTTCTGATATTCATGAATATAATGAAAAGTACTTTTAAAAATAACGAAAACGCAATTCAGGCATTGACTTGAGTTTCAAGTGAATAATTCATTAGACTCATGGTCAAATAGATTAAAACATGTATTTATTTATATAGAATTATATTAATTAATTAATTTATTTATTTAAAGCTATTTCCGCAAAGGTTTATGTCTAAAGTTTAAATATAGTCTTCTTGATATAATCGTATTATCATATATAAAAGGAGAAAGAGACATATCTTAATACATATACACGTAACTCTTTTCTATATATAATATACTTTGCTATTAAAATTATGCATTTATTACAAGAGATGTAAAAATATATAGAAAGAATCTAATCAAGCCCATTTCAAATGAATTTATGATTTCTATGAATAATGCATATTAAATATATTTATATTTTGAAACTGAATTGTAAACTTAATATTTTTTTAAATAAATTTTCTAAATTTTTAAAATTTAAACTGCGTATTATTTGGAAAATTTTAGTAAAATCAAATTATTTTCGGTAATTAAAAAATAATGAAAATGTTGAAAGTTGTGAGAATTTTATTTCTTTTTTTTTTGAACATTTTTAAAAACGTGAAACTATTAAATTTCATTTAAATTACCAATATTTATGATACAGTTCTATGAATTGAGCAAATAGTTTAATAGTTTGCGTAATGATGGATCTGATAATTCTAAGGTACAACAATTTCTTAAAACATGTGTTACTTCAATCTATCAACATGAAAAAAAATCGAATAAACGTCATTTAATATGAATTTCACACAAAAATAGTTATTAAGTTAAAGAAAAGCTATTATTTGAAGTTAGATAAATAAAGATGTTACTAGTTTTTCAGTATTTTATTAAAGTAAATACAAAGTTATTGATGTTAAATTGTAATATCATGATAAAGTATGTAATTGACAATACTACATAGTAATTTTCACTGTAAGTTTTAAAATTTTTAATATAAATTTTATTATTCTTTATAACTTTTACCTTTGTTATAGTATCCAAATTTTCATTTTTTCCTCAACACTTTACATTTTATTGGGAACAAGTTCAAGAAGATATCCGGGTATAAAGTTCCTCTCCTACGTTAGACCTTTCTAAGCCGACATCTCTTTGTCGACACTCTTGTAGGAAAAAAAATCAAATTCTCCATTTTATACCTTTGATACATGAATACGCTTAAGTTATAAATACGTTCTCTTTTCAGACGAAGAGCCGAGATAGAATTATAGTTGAAAAGCAAAAATGAATATTTTTTGCTGTTAAAATAAATTTTGTTCATTTATAGATCGTTGAAGGAAACTAGTGGGGCGGATGGCATCGTGCCTTATGGCAAATTGTTGGAACTTTCGTATCAAAAATTATTATTTTATAAAAAACGAATGACATTTTTAAAAAAAATTTACTTCGAAAAAATTATATTATTGAGAAACTATAAATTGGACAAAAAATTACTTTTCTTTGAAAAAAAAATATTTTTTAAAAAAAAAAAATAATTTTCTTTATTTTGACATATTTTAAAAGATCTGAACTTTTTTTAAAGCAATCGTACTGATTTAACTGCATAGAGACAAAATATAAAGCGCGTAAGCGCCGCGTCTCTGTCTAACGAATAAACATTGTTACGGAACCCATGGGTATGTAAACAAAATTTATACTTATTGTTAAAATCTCTATAAAATATCTGATAATTTGATGTGCATATATCTACTGATTATTTTTGACCGCCAAATGGCATTTTTTTTACTTTTTTAGTTAGATCTCCGAAACCGCTAGACCTGTCTTTTATGAAAATTTGATCAATTCTTCATCTTGTCAATACAAGTAGAATGTTTTTTTAAATTATTGAAATCGGACGCTCCGTTTCTTAAACACTGAGTTACCGTTTTCGGCACTTTTTGCCCCGTATCTTTGGAACGGCTAGACCTGCCTCCGCCAAAAAACTTATCAGCACGTCTCCTTATCAATACGAATCGAATGTTTTTTGAATTATTCAAATCGGTCGATCCGTGTTCCCAAAATCGTCCACGAAATTTTGTATCCAAACACACACACATACACGCACGCACACATACACACACACATATACATCCATTTTTTCTAAGGTATGTGTAAAGATATATAAAAAATTTCATTTTTGATTTTTTTGCGATTACTATAACTTGCCCTATGGGAAGTTAATCATGATGCACTCAATACTTTGTAATTGAAATCATACGCTAAATAAATACTAATGATCAGTAATTTAGAAATTATATTAAGGTCTCGTAAACTAAACAACGTTACTCACAACCAAAACAAATAACAATGAAAGAAAATACTTCTATTATTGAAAAATATTATTCCTACTTGTTTTTGAGATATCGGTGGTGGAACTTCTCACCCCGCTAATCCAATATATTTAACATTTTTTTATGTTATACATATTATTATCAATTAAATAGTAAGTAAATAAACATACTATTCTTTATATGTTATAATTTTGTATAAAAATCACATAATGTTAATTGATGTTTGATAACACTTATAATAGAATTTCGATTTAAAAAAAAGCTAAATTCTTTACATTCAACTTGTTATGGAATGGGAAAATTATATTATCCTATGTTTTTTTAAAAAAATGCATATTTAACTTCTTATTTAATGATTATATAATTATATACTAACTTTTACTGATTATCAAATAAAAAATTTGCAATATTTTCCAATTTCTGCATCAAATTCTCTTAACATCAGCCACATAACTATATATCTGTATGCACGACCGCATTTCTAGCAAAAGGATATCGAATAAGGATCCTTCGTCCTCTCATGTGCCTCACAATGAGGTGAGGTACAACAAAAGGACCATCGAATTCCTTCCTAGCATGCAAAGTGAGTTTGAATATCTTAACAATTATTTGGAAAACCTTATTTATCTGAAAATAGAATGTAGAATCTATATGTCTTATCCGGATAATGCGACGATAACTATCTTATCCTAAAAATAAATATATAGATATATAAAATTAGAATTATTTGAGATTAGATATGTAGTAAAATATCATTTTGATTTATATCTGTTATAACTTGTTATTGGAATCATAGTTTATACAATTTTATTTTAAAGCTGTTTTTGTTTTTTAATGTTTTTTTATTCATTGATCTTCCTTACTTTGAGCATTTAGCCATATCTAAAACTTTCTATTTTAAACTATTTTATACACTCTTTATTATATCGAACAATATGTCTAATATACCATGACTATCTCTATTATTATTGCAGTAAACGGAGAGGAAAAAAGGGTATAACCTCTGAATTTTTTTACTGTGTTTCGAATTGAATGAAATTTTGGAATTAGGTTCATCTTACCCTCAAGTTCAAAAGTGAAAACAATTCGGGTTGCGCCATCACCCCCCGGGGGGATGACACCCCTTCTCAATTGTGTAATTACAATTTTTCAAATTAACATCGGAAATCGATAGAAGAACTAATTATAAGAAAAAAATGTCTTTTATAGTTTTTTAAAAAATCTAATACTTTTCAAGTTACTGGCTACTAAAGATTCATATATTTTTGGCGTTTTTCTTCGTTTTTTTGCAAATATCTCCTAAAATATACATTTTAACAAAAATCATGTAATGAACAAAATAATGTCAATAAAAATCTTAATAAATCGGTATTACATAAAGTGTTCTAGGAAAAATATTAAGCAAGATTTGAAAGAGCAAAGTTGTTTTTTATTTCGTTCAAGATTTAATTGTTGTATTTAAAGCCATCTAGTGTCGAGGTTTTACATTTTATGCATTTCGGTGAAATTGGATTTTATAATGCTCAACATAAGCTTTAAAATGAGTGCTGTTACAAGTTTTTTGCGTGTAAAATGAGTGAGCTATCATGCAAATAAGAAGCATATACGAAGTTTTTTCTTTTAAATCATGTGGTTTATTGAGCGCCATTTCCACCAGAATTAAAGTAATTCACATTCCATCTAGAATTCACTTCATTATACACATCTTGATGGATTCTAGCAGATTCACGACTTTAGTACAAACTATTTTCAGAAAACTCACGATTTTATAAAAACTTTTAAAGATGTGTATAATGAAGTGAATTCTAGATGGAATGTGAATTACTTTAATTCTGGTGGAAATGGCGCTCATTAAACCACATGATTTAAAAGAAAAAAAACATTCAAATTCTGTTTAACTCGGCGCATTTTCTACTTCCTCATTTTTCTTTTCTTCTAATGTTGTTCTAATTTCTTCTAATCTTCTAATTTCTAATTCTATACACTACTCTTATCATTCTTTATTTCTTCGTTCTTCTTTTTATCTTCGCGTATTTTGTTCTATTTGCTTCTTTCTCCTGATTGACCATTCAAATTTTGTAATTTTGATTTTAACAATACAAATTTGTTATGTTCTTAATATACCAAACGCCAGCAGTTTTTCACGTTGTCTGACTCTAATAATGTTATAAGCATACAAATGTTATATTCAAATACAGTTCGAATAATATTATTTAAGAAAAACTGATTACATACAATTTTACAAATTTATTATTCACATATTTTTATGTATACAGCAACTACACTACATATTTCTTACTTATTTTTTTCCCACGTCGAGACTTAATTTGTTTATCAGCAGTATTCTCCTTTTTCTTTTTTATAAAAACTATGTACTAGCCTTAATTTTTTATATGAAGAATAAGTGCATTTTCACCAAGATATTCAATATACGTAAACATATTTAAATTTATTATTTTAATATTTCTATTAATTTTGAACTTGGTTTAGCTACCATTGGTTTCAGGTTTAATACCCACCTTCTTCAGTGATATCTGATTTTCTCTTGATATTCATTATATATCTCAAATATGAGTTCAAGAGAAAATAGCATTTTGTTAATTTTTTGAATAGTAAGTGAAAAAACGAATTAAGTATATCAAAAAAAAAAATAATAACTACAAAGAGAAACTAGTAAGTTGCTTTCTAATAACTATCTATTAAATTAGCAAAACTGAATGTGTTCATGTAATAAGAGACAAATTGTAATTAAATTACAAATAAAAAACGGCAATTAAAATATTATTTATATCATGATATCAATTTTCCACTTTGACAATACTTTGTATACTATTTTCTAAATTATGTCCTATAATCTATTATTATACATGTTAATGTATATCCATTACTGTATCTTCTAGGATTTTTCTAGACTCGTATTACATTACATATTCTGTTTTTGTTATTATTAGCATACTGAATTAATAAGAGATATCCGATACTATGCTTAATTAATGGAAATATATACAACATCTTGTTTGTTCTGATAAAACATTAATAGAATATTTCAGGCATAGTAATAAATCTGCTTTAAACTAGCAGAGAAATATTTTATAAATTAATTTTTCTATTTTTCTATTTTTATCTTCAGATTGCTTGTAGATTCTTGTTTACTTGCAATCGTTTTATTAAATGATTACTTTTAGAAATGGTAATTTTATTTTGCTTTGTCAATAGCATGTAATTGCTATTTATTATAAGACTTCAGAAGCATTACAAGAAATAGATTGCATAGCATTGGTCTTGGCAATTTTATTTTCTGTATATTTTTAATAATTTGATATTGCCTTTTAATGAATTCAAAATTGTTTATGCTTACACACACACACACACACACATATATATATATATATATGTAAAATATCAAATTTGATTTTGATATAATACGATGAGTTATGTTAAATGATCGGTCATTAATAAAAATTTCATGAAATTTTTGCAAAAGTTTACCAATAATAGTAATAATATAATATAAAAATACAATAAAGTAAATTATAAAACAATTTAAGTTATTTGAATGATTGATTTACAAAAACACGTTGATACTTTTTTATTAAATATAGCATTGATACTCCTTGATATGAGGATGTGCACTAAGCAAATATTCCAAACTCAAATAATTGCAAAATAGAGTAAGCAAAGCTACTGCAAAATTACCAAGTACTTATAGGTGCTTTAATAACAACAATTGATTATCAAATTAATACAATTTTATGTTCAATATATTTACTCATAAAAATAAATTTATGCAAATGTTTCTAAGTCCATGTACACATAATTATTGTAGAATTTACTTGCTACATTAACAATATTATTATGATTTTTATTTTTCATTTTTAAAAGGTTTAGTTAGTGTTAACTAATTTGTTCAGTTTAATTAGGTTGTTATCGTATCATATTTATATTATCATCAAAATTCATATGTTATAATTTCACTGGTAAGGGATGGCCAGCGTGCAAACAGGTCCAATGTTTTATTTTAATTTTAAAGATATTTTACAAAATAATAGCAACATTATCCAACCAATGCAAAATATAAATTTTATAGGTTGAATTTTTTAGAGATGTGCATTTAGAGACTGTAAATAACCTTGATCTGGTATTTCTTCTCAACATTATAAATAATTATCAACAAAGTTGGAATAACTATTTTTATTAAATATTTTATTAATAATCAATTTTTTTCTCAGGTGCTGCAGACAGTAAGCTCCAGCCGTTGGACGGCGGTGGAGGCTACGATGATGATCAGCCGGAGCACGTACCTCTGGACCGAGGGCCGTACTTTGACATAACAGCATCTAAAAATGTTACCGCCCTAGTTGGCAAAAGGGCGCATCTTAACTGCCGAGTACATAACCTAGGAAATAGAACGGTTAGTGGAAAATTGATGCATAAAATAATAGTTTTGTTAAAGATTCACGTTTGAACGTTATATATTATGAAAAATTCTAATATTTAGATCAGTTTATATATACATACATATATATATATATATATGTATATATATATATATATATATATATTTATATATTTATTATAATATATATATATATATATATATCACACTCACAATCAACTCTTCATTGCGTGATGGTTGAAATTATTATCTTCATTTATTTTCTTCGAATTAAATATTCTTTATACATGTTTTTTGAGAAATATTCTTTTTATACGAGAATACTTTTTTGGGTCTGTGCTTAAATAATTTGAGTATTTTGCCCACTGAGAAGTCAAATTAGGACTCAAAACATATAAATCTATTAAAATTATTTTAAGATTCTAAATATTTTTATTTTTATTATTTGAAGGGATGTCTGGTTAAGAAATTTGCTTAATTGATTTTTTTGTCGAGAAAATCCTCGTTTCAGAATTCAGAAGAAGAAACGTTTGAAACCAAAAAGCTAAATCGATTTCAAAAATTGAAAAGCCATACTATATAACACTTGATTAGTAGGAGTCCTGATTAGATTGAGGAGGCATTGGCCAAGTCGTTTCCTTGGACTGAGCAGAAAAGTGCAAAGTTTAGTTTTAAAAAGTGCAAATGTCTAATTCGAAAATATCAATTGAAAATTTTCATAATAACTAGTTAAAAATTTTATTCAAATAGCCAAATCTCAATTTCTGCTAAGTCAGTTATTTACACGTGAAGTTAATGGAAGTAGATTTCTGCCAAAATTTCACTCACGCCTAGTAAATCAAATTTTTCATTTATATTAATATAAATGTACAAATCTAAAAAATTTTTTTTATTATTTTCCTTTATATTCGCTATTAGGATTATAATAACTGTAGGAGTTCAGGCCATTTTTTTTTTTTAAATATACCTCACTTGTTTGCAACTTGATTTTATACAAAATTCCACTTATGCCTAGCCATAACTCCCATTTATGAATGCGTATAAATATAGAAATAAAAAAAGCTTATTTTATTATTTTCCTGTGCATTCGCTATCAGAATTATAATAATTCTATACCATTCATTCTTTAAAATATTATACTTAACTTATTTTTTTGAATAGAATCTGAAATACTGCAAACACATATATACTTAGAAAAAATAAACACCCTCGGATATATATTTAAATTAGCATAATTAATTAAATAATTTTAAATTAACTGCTTTCACAAAAAATATTTGAAACGAGTTCAGCTTTTGAACAATTTGATATCATGTTCAGCGCAGAATAACGTTATTTCGCGATCATGTTCATTTAATTCATAAATGCAATCAAACTTTAATTACCATCAACACAGATTATATAGGTGAAATAGAATATATACAAAACAAGTTTATATAATACAGCAAAATAATATTGCGTTTTATATTTCAAGCGACATTCAATTCTATAATAAAAACAGCAAAATGACAGCAGTAAAGTGTTCATAATTAATACACATAGTTCAGAGCAAGCCATAAACGTTTTTATGTTTTTGTCATTCGTTCATAAATTGTGTGTCTGATTCGAGCAAAATTGCATCATAAAATATGAATTATTGTCGGTGGTTAATATCATGCTGGATCTGGACGGATTATAGATAATATTTAATTGCAGAGATATATATTTATTGTGAAGCGGCAGGATTACAGTCAAGCGGCAGTGTAAGAACTCAGTGCGAATAAGGCTAAAGTTCATACTAGTTAACTTTTAGAGAATGTTATGTTTCCTAGACTTTTCAAGCCAATCTGAATCGACTGAGACCAAGTTGAATATACTGACAGTGAGCATAAGCGATTCTCATTAGAATTTATATCGTAACATATGTACGTTGATGTGTACACTTAAAAAACGAGAATGTTAGTTTCAAAATAAAAAGTTAAAAAGTTAATCTAAATAGCTGAATAAGACCAGCAAATTGTCTTTAAAGATGTATATTTTAATCGGCAATAAATATATGCAAAAAAGTAGCTTAATCTCAATTCTTATTGATTTAATTGATAATCTATCAGGCACCCCTGCCTGACTGAGATATGTAAATGTATATTATGTTAATAAAATAATAAAAAAAAATTAAAATATTGGGAAAAATATGTGTGCGCGTAAACATCCCAGACTGGGTCTTTTGTCTGGGTATGTCTGGATATGTCGGGCTATTAAAACCTTCGTTTATCTCTTGCTTCTTGTCCCCACAAAAACTGCCGTTAGACATTACTTTATAGGGGGAGGATCTAGAATGCGATGATTCTCTCTTTTAATTTTACTTTACTTCTTATTAGCGCCATTTGCTATCTTGAGCGATTCTAATAAGAATCAATGCCGAAGCATGTGTAAGTAGTTTGGTGGTTGCTACTGATTACAGTTGACGTCCAGAAAGGACAGCTATGGTATTATACCAAGATTTATTTTGATTTTTTCGTCACCCTAAAGTTAGTATTTTAATTTTAACAGGATTTGCAATAATCTGACATATTAATTATCAAGAATCATAAAAAATTTAAAATTTTGATTATAGTCTTGAACTCTAACTGAAACTTTAGAAACTTTAAGTTTATCTTCACGAATAATTATATCATTTTATCAATTTAATTATACTTTAATATTATTAGGAACATTAATTATGTCATTGGTCATATTTTAATGATGGCGATATTTTAATAAAGGTACGTTGCAAAAAGGGCCAAAAAATGGTAATTTAATTTTTTGAGAAAATGTGGCGTTTAATTTGAATTTGGAAATAATATATATTTTTTCAAAAATTTCAAAATACTCAAAATTCTCATTGTTTTCGAAGTTTTCAAAAAAATTTAAACCTTTTTAAAAATATTAATTTTTTTACGGAAAATTGCAACAATTTACCTTAAGGCACGATGCCATGCACCACTAATTTTTTTCTATACTTTAGCATGTAAATAAATCCTCCAATTTTTGAACCTGTCTTATAATATCCGATATTGATGTTTCTTTAATAAGTAAAGGAAACCGCACGACGAAACGAATTCATAACCTTCTGCTGATACCACAAGACATGGTATGTAATAAAATTGTCACGTTTTCTACGTCCTAGACGTCGATTTGGAATGACATATTGACATTGACACGATGACATGACGACGTCTCAGTTCACTCGGTTTAATTCCGCTGACTAAGATATTTTGGATTCGATTCCTGATGCGATTTCGGATGTAGCCGATTCTGGTAATCGGGATAAAATTATACTATCTACTCAAAAATAGGATTTAGTTCTGATAAAATGTTTTCTTATAATAAGAAGTTTTCTCATAAACACTTCAAGTTCTCTACGTGCCTTAAGGCAAATTGCTGGAACTTTTCGTACCGTAATTTAAAATCTTGGTACGGAACCCAAAAAAATTTACACAAAATGTGTACACATTATTAAAATCTTTATAAAGTATCTGATAAGTTGATGTTCATATGGCTAATAAACATTTTTGACCACCAAATGATATTTTTCCGACTTATTTTGTCCATAACCGCTGGACCTGCCTTCCCAAAAACTTAATCAGTTCTTCATCTTGTCAATACAAGTAAAATGATTTTTGAATTATTAAAATCGGACGCTCCGTTCTCTTAAAAACTGAGTTTCGTTTTTGGCACTTTTTGCCACATATCTTCGGAACGGCTAGACCTGCCTTCGCCAAAAACTAATCAGCACGTCTCCTTATCAATACAAATCGAATGTTTTTTGTGTTATTCAAATCGGTTGATCTGTCATCAATTTTTTCTAAGGTATGCCAAAATGTTCAAAAACCTTTGAAACGTAAAGGTATATAAACATTTTTATTTTCGATTTTTTTGCGATTACTATAATTTACCCTACGCGAAGTTAAAAAGAATAAAAAATGTTTTTGAAACAGTGAAAAAATAGATTTTTGAGAATTATAACATTTTTGAAAAAAATTTACCTTCTTGAAAAATTTGAATTTTATACTTTTGCCACTTTTTTAAGTAGTCGTATTACGTTAGCTGCGTAGAAACAAAATATGAAATTGCTTTTATTTACATTTTATATTGGATCTCCGAAATTGCTGGACCTGCCCTCTCAAAAAATTCAGCAGTTTTTACCTTACCCACATGTAAGCAATTATAATAGTTATATTAGGACATCTGTTGAATCTGGTTACTCATTTTATGCCCTTTACTTTCAAATATTGTTGTTAAAAAAATCGTAATCTTACTTGTTGTTGAGATATCGGTGGTGCAATTTTTTACCCGCGGACCTTTAAGCCTCGCATATATATAAAATATATAGTTCTTTTATTGTAAGTATTATTTATACCAATAAGCGACCTATTTCTTAAAAATGTTTCAATTTATGTATTGATTTTCAGTAATCCCCAAGAAATTTATTCAAATACAGCTTCCAAGTTATAATTGCACTAAAACTACACTTGCGGATAATTTCTTCAATAAATTATATCTCAACTTTTTAACTTCATAACGAGAGAGCTTCCATCTCTGAATTTAATTAAAAGATTTTTTATTTATCGCAAGAATAAGGAGAACAAAGTTCTAATACGTTTTCTGTAATGAATATTCTCAACAAAAGCCGCATGCATAATTTTATACTGCTTCAGTGATTTGCAGGTTTTAAAAGTTGTCCATTCTTTTTAAATGAGATAAAGGATATTTTCTTAAGTTTTTCTTTTTTAATTTATGAAATGTCTAATTGGTTTATTTATTATTTTTGTAAATGTGGAAAGATATACATAACAATATTATTTTTTTTGGTTTGCTTATTACTATTCAAATTAGTGGCCCATGACATCAAGGCAAAAAATTGCTGGTACTTTCCGTATTAAAAAAAATAGATTGTTGAGAATTTTAATTTGTTTTGGAAAGTTTGAACTTTTTTTAAAGCAATGGCGCTGCATAGCTATTTTAAAGTCAAACTAGTGGGGCGCATGGCATCGTACCTCAAGGCAAATTGCTGGAACTTCCCGTACCAAAAAAAAATTTTTTTTTTAAAGATCAACATTTTTGAAAAAAAATTACTCTGAAAAATTAGATTTTTGAAAAACTATAAATTTTTGACAAAAATTTAATTTTTTTTTAAAAAAACTTTTTGAAGAAAAGTGTATTTTCAAATATTTTGGAAATTCTGAACTTTTTTTCAAAGCTGCATATAGACGAAATATAGACTGCTTCAACTGCATATAGACGAAATATCGAAGCGCGTAAGCGCCGCGCCGCCGTCTAACTGATAAGCATTGGTACGGAACCCATAGGAATGTAAACATTTATACTTATTATTAAAATTTCAATAAAATATTTGATAATTTGATGTGCATATGTCTAATGATCATTTTTGACCGCCATTTTTTTTTCTTTTTTTTACTAGATCTCCGAAACCGCTAGATCTGCCTTCACGAAAATTTGATATGTTCTTCATGTTGTTAATACAAGTAAAAAATTTTTTGAATTATTCAAATTGGACGCTCCGTTCTCTTAAAAACTGAGTTACCGTTTTTGGTACTTTTTGCCCCATCTTTAAAATGGCTAGATCTGCCTTTGCTTAAAACTAATCAGTTAGTATTCTAATTAATAAGTATCGTATGTTTTTTGAATCATTCAAATCGTGTTCTCGAAATCGTCGACGAAAAATTGTAGATAAAGTAGATAAACGGCAATGTTTGAAAATTCATATTTTTTTTTCTTTTGTTGTTATTTTTTCGTGTTATTAATTTGTGAGCACTGTTGTTTAATTTTCGCGACCACAATATAATTTTTAAGTGAACGTTTTTAATTGTCATATAAGGTGTATTGTTAATTTTAAGTTAGATTCAACAGTTTTTATAAAAGCTTAAATGTTGGTGGACCAACTTAACCCTAATCTTGGTAAAAGTGTTAACAATAAAAATAGTACATACAAAAGTAAATTAAGGTAGTAATAGCAAATTAAAAAAAGTTAAGTTAAAAAGTTATTCCAACTCTGTCCATAAATGTTACTGACAATATACTAGATCAGGGTAATATACAGTGTTATCTCTGTAAAAATGTACCCATAAAATTTATATTTTGCATTAGTTAAATAATGTATCTCCTATTTCATAGATTCCTTTTAAAATTAAAAATGGGGTATAGACCGGTTTGCTTCCTGACCGTCCCATTTTACCCTGTCTATGGGGTAAATGGGACTTATTTTTACATATAAGGAATTCTACTGAACATTGTTAGTAGTATATTTGATACAATTTATGTATTATAATATAGTTCTTCTGATTTACACAGTATAATCACTGCAAGTCCAAGTGTATTCTTGTGCCCCACCCTGATTTATGTTAATTTTATCGAAAAACTCTTTGAATCAACAAACCTCAAAGAAATCTAATCAAGTGATCAGATCAATATGTGGCGACCAATATGATAACATGATAAATATCTTATTTAAAAATAAAATCATATACAAAATTATAATAAAACTTCATATCATTATTATTATATCATTATTATTATATTATCATATATATGATATGATCATTATTATCAATCATTATCAACATTATTTCAGTACATTTATATTGTATAATAAATTTATCTTTTTCACCATCAAATTATTCAATAAAGTCATCCTAATCCACTTGTTGCTCCGCTGCTCTTGCACCAGAATTTAGAAGATTTAAAAAATTATGGCCAATTAACTTGATTCAACAAATTGATTACCTACTGGGATAACTACTATGATTATATACTATCTATGATTATATGCAAACAATGAATATCAAAATAACTTACAAAATTTATTTATGTGTTTATTAATAAGACAGAGTAAAAAAAGAGTAATTCAAAACAATACAAAAGTTTGCAAATAACATGGGGTAAATACCTCGATTGGAAATATTGATATTATATATAAAATTTCACAGTAAATTCTTTCCTTACCACCTTTAACATTATTACCACCGACCAATTTATTCAAATTTTTGATCAATTTTATTTCGGATCATTACACTCAATTAATGACGGAACATTAGCCTATTCGGAGCCTTTAATCAATATCAGACGTGTTGAAAACCGAGCAAAGTCTAAGGTATTCCGTAGCCACCAGGAAAATTCTTTGAATATATTCGCCAAGTTAATTAAGTTGAAATTCAGAGCTGGCACCGTTTTATCGGATAGTCGGCCATTGTCGGCGTCCTCATTAATATTCATGACGCGAATTTCTACCGAACGGCATACTAGACCCCATATAAAGGCCGTCTAATAAATGACTGAATGGAGTCAGACATATATAACGTACAAGTCCCAATCAGCCTCCTATTGATTTACCTATGGGCGCTTTGAATAGAGATAAAAGAAAACTCCTCTAAGGTAGGTAGGAAACAGGTGGAAAATTTCATCATTCTGGACGGTACGGAAAAGGCAATTGGTGCTGGTCATCCGTGGGAGGAATTGTGTTGTGATATAAATATACATTTCTGTAAATCATCTCAATTGGAAATATGATCTTTATCTTGATATTGTTACTAAATTTCTTTATTGATTTGGCCACTAGTACATTCAAAATGGATATAGTCGGTTTTGAATCTCAAATGCTGATTTAATAAGTTTTTTTAACTTCCCGTAGGGCAATTTATAGTAATCGCAAAAAAATCGAGAATGAAAATTTTTATATATCTTTACGTTTCAAAACATCCTGAACATTTTAGCATACCTTAGAAAAAATGGATGTATGTGTGTGTATGTGTGCGTGTGTATGTGTGCGTGTGTATGTGTGTTCGGATACAAATTTTTGTCAACGATTTCGGGAACACCGATCAACCGATTTGAATAATTCAAATAACATTCCATTCGTATTGATAAGGTGAAGTGCCAAAAATGGTAACTCAGTTTGTAAGAGAACGGAGCGTCCGATTTTAATAAATCAAAAAATATTTTACTTGTCTTGACAAGATGAAGAATTGATCAAATTTTTATGAAGGCAATTCTACCAGTTTCGGAGATATAGTGAAAAAAGTAAAAAAAAATGCCATTTGGCGGTCAAAAATGATCATTAGACATATGGACATCAAATTATCAGATATTTTAACAATAAGTATAAATTTTGTTTACATTCTCATGGGTTCCGTACCAATGTTCATCCGTTAGACGGCGACGCGGCGCTTACGCGCTTTGCAGTTTAAGCAGTACGATTGCTTTGAAAAAAAGTTCAGAATTTCCAAAATATGTTAAAATAAAGGAAACCTTTTTTTATCAAAAAAAATTTTTTTTTCTAAAAAAGTAATTTTTTGTTTCTCAAAAAATTTAATTTTTTTGAAGTATTTTTTTTTCAAAGATGTTGACCGTTTTTCAAAAAATAATAATTTTTGGAACGGGAAGTTCCAGCAATTTGCCTTAAGGCACGATGCTACAAAATAGAAGTTATCAATGGTATCGAATCTGAATATTGATTTAATAACGTTTTTCAAACAATATAGAAAATAATCCTATGGTACAGAGGTTTCATATTATATTTATAAATCTGTTTCTAAATCAGTGTTCAATTGTGCGCTGTTATGGCAACGCTATGCTACGCTTATTTCTTTGTATTGAAAACTGTGGAAATGCAATCTAGCACAGCCTATTGTTATGGCCTATTTTAACGCATTTGCCCATAGTTTAGTTTAGTTTAAATATTATTTCTGAACGCCATTAGCAACAATAAGGCCGACGAAATGCGATTTGCTTGATATTTTATTTGAGATCTATAACCTCAAGTAGAAATTCGGCATCATGCTGCTTGATGTCAGTTTGGCTAAAGTTGGCATCGAATCCTTGACTAGTGTGTGCCAGCATACATCTTCATCGTTTAAACCACTGCTGACTCAAATCTTATTTAAATACAGTTAATTGACAAAATGATGTAATTTATGAAATTACTTGGTGCATTTTTTTAATTTAAATAAACTAAGATATTGCCTAAATGAATAAATATAAAATTTGAATCCTATAAATTGAGTTATATAAAAAAAATTAAATTTGAATTCATATATGCAGTGATTTGCGATAGAAAATATTAAACAAAATTCCATTACTTCTATAAATACATATTTAGAGCTAATAATTCTAAAAATAAATGTAGCACTCATTAAATATTTCAACTTATATACTCCAAAAAATATTGATTGAAAATTGCATGATAATACATGAATGACTGCGAAAATTAATGATATGGTATTCCATTGTAAAACTATTAATAATATAACGCTTTTATTAATATTTTGTAAAAATTTTAAGCTCTTGCAAATATTTCTTTTGGCTTCCGTAAAATCTCATGTCACGTGCCGTAACAATTCTGCGTAAACATCCTTAATTCCATGATTGTGTGGTGTAATAAAATATTCTGTGTAATCTTTTCAAATTCAAATTCAGCGTATTTTATGCCTGATATATTATGAATTCTACTCATCTTAAGAAACAACTTGAAAAAATTGTGTGTAAAAGGACTCCAAATTCATTTAAAAATGGGAATTTATAACTTGCTAATAAAATAATGTGTAAAAAATGCTGACTTAGTCAAATTGCGTTTGTAAATTTGCGACTTACTGGGTACTAAATATCAACCGTTTTTCATTAGGTGTGACCTTTCTGACAACAGAATTTACCAGAACTCATTGATGTCTAATGTACTATTAAATTATAGCAGTGATGCACAATATATATATATATATATATATATATATATGTATATGTTTTTATGTATGTATGTAGATGTACATATCCGTTAGGTTCATGGGGTCAAGCTATATCATATCTAATCAAGAAAATAGCACCGTATATCGTGCCAATAATGTGGAAGTATCAAAAAAGAAAAAAGAAATCTAGATGGCTTCGAATAAATGTGAAATGCTGCGCCATAATACAGTTATATATCAGATATTGATTTTGTTCTCAACGTCATATCAACCGTTGTCCCAAATATCGTTATGTCGTCCTCGCATTATATAACGAAACGGTTCATTAGACGTCCGATTGTATTAGGGCTGTTGTATTCTTTTTTCTTTCCATCGCAGGATTTTTATCAGAAACAAACTCTGTGTAAAATTTAATAAAATAGTTGATTTAAAAATATGATGAAATAGATTTCCTTATGTTCGTAATTTTTATTGCTTTTTATGAAATTAAATATTAGTTTTAGATTAATAATAATTCAATAGTCGTAAAATGATAAATTTAGAAATATCTCAAAATTGCATTTTTATTGTCATTTAATTTTTATATGATGCTATATTAGCGTTGGTTTAATATTTATTATACCATATATTTATAATAACTATTTCAATAATAAACTTGAATCGGGGATTGAGATAATTTTTTTTCTAAAAAATTTACACGTTTTTTAATTGAATATATCCGTCCAAAACGTGGGCAAATCAGGCCTTGGATCGATCCCAACATTTACCAGGATGATCAAGCAGTATGATATCAAATTTTCACTTCGGGTTACGAATCTCAAATATAATCTAAAGGCCTTTCGTATACATTGCTGCATCGCATATACATATCTAATATAGAGTATGGCTGGTAACAAATGCACAATTTGACTATGAGCAACTATATTGTGGAAACCAAATCAATTATTTCAGAACAAATAAAACATAGTAAACTAAGAATTATCTGATTATGTTCAGTAAAACTTCCAAATAATCACCGCTTTGTTGTTTTCTCTTGACTTATTTCTAAATTATAGGTACTATTAAAGAGAACTAAAAATTCTTCAGATTCAGTCATGATCAATCATATCTATGTGCTCAGAATATAGGAGATTCTTTCTAACAATTTTTTTTGGCCTTTAGAATTGAAATTCTATATTCTGACTAATTAATATAACACATAGAGGAGACGTTGCGTCACTTTTTTGATCAGCAATAATTTTGTTAATTTCTCAGTAGGTTGGGAGAAAAATTAGTTAAATGGTAATTTGAATATTTCTCTGTGGAAATACTTAAATATTGTCCTTAAATACAATGTCATAATGTCAAATAATAAAAGTAAAGGGCGAGTGACAAAATTTGTCACAACCATATCAATCGCAAACTTTTAGAAAAAAATCATCATTATGACCAAGCTAAATTATCTATGCAAAAACAAAATGATAGTAAGCAACTGTATGCATACAAGTAACATCTATTATTAAAACAAATCAAAGATAAAAACTGATAAACAACAGATCGTGTTAATATAGGGCGCTGACTATAGGAAACTTGTTTGAACAAACATACTTCATCTTTCTACCAAGTAATGGAAACTACATCTTTGCCCTTTCTCAAAACAAGTATAGTTATAGACACAACTGTACCACTGTAAACAAAACGGTAATGCATTTAAAAAAATATTTACTTCAAAATTATAATATCGAAATATATATTTTTCTCTTTTTATACATAACTTTTTCATATAATAAAATGTTAATATTAGTTTAATTAAAGTTTAATGGTTCATAAATACACAAAAATATTTTTTTCACTTCTCTCCGTAATTTAATTTTGCATTTCATTTTAATATGTTTTTAATTAATTTTTGAACTGGTAGATTCAGAATTATGCCGTATTGTTGTTTAAATATTATATTGTATATGTATATATATATATATATATATATATGCCTAAAATATTTAATAATGGTATTAAATAATATATTGTTTTATCCAAATGTCAAAAATACAGATTTTATAGACAGAAATAAAAACTCGTTTATTCTGTGGATGATTGATTTCTAGAAAATTAATTTGAGTAGGTAATAGGTCCTTGGGATTAAATTTTACAAATTTAAAATTTATTCAGACTCTATCGATCTTTTTTCCAAACTTTATTCATATAATATTTTTGACAAATTAGTATTATACTTCAATAAGCCTTTTTGAGAAAATTAATGCATTTATACACTTGATGTTAGAAGATTTTATTATTAATACATATTATATATTGAATATAAAAAGCAAATCTATTGCAAAAATATTAATGCACTTATGTCAATATTTTAATATAGTATTGCCAGGAAAAGCTAAGTATTAAGTATAATATATCAGTTGTTTTGATAAAGCTGTATCTTAAGGACTTTATACTCGTATACAGTAATTATCTTCAGAAATCCTTTCCACAATTTTGCTCGGTGTGTTTTAGTTTGTCAACATCTATGGGTGTATTATTTTCCACATATGTCTTAATTTCTTTCATTAATTCCGACGATGGGTTTTGCTCACGTGTGAGAATCCAAGCTAATTCTAAAAAATACAAAAATTACGCATTGTGCAATTTTTTTTATAAAACCCCGTGATTTATGTATCATTAATTGATTTAATTATTAAGCCATTTACCATCAAATAATAGAATTTATAACATATTTTTTTATTATACTTACCTATTTTTCCTCGAGGATGAATAGTGCAGCTCCATACAACAGCAAATTTATCAAAATCGCTTTTTAGTACTATATAATCTGATTCTCGATCTAAAACAAAATTTATAATAAAAATATAAACTAATATTGCCATTATTAGGTGAATTTATACAACATATTTTTATCAGTATTAAAAAAATTTGGCTTTACTCAAGAATTTATGGTAACTTAATATTTTGAAGACTACTACAATTATTTGAAAGTAAAACTACGTTATTTGCAAGATATTTTTCTATGGAGTAATAATTTTTCTCTGGAGTAATAATTTTTCTCTTTTTAGTTGAATAACAAATGAATCTAATTTTTATTTTATATTAATTATAGGCTGGTAGATATCTCTTAAATCTTTTTTTGTGGTCAATTACATTATGCGATATAAATGTATATTACTTGGTTTACAATATATAAATTTGGATTAATGATGGTGTTAGGATGTAGTATCTATAAATTTTCAATACAATACTTACTTGTATCTTCATATCTGATTCTCAGATATCCATTACTGGAATGTTCACCATTACGTCTAAGTTGTCCAGAAAATTCAACATTTTCTCCATTTTCTTCCATGACATGTCTGAATTTTATTTTTCCTTCAACTAAAGATTCCATGTGAGCTCTTGCACAAGTTCCATCTCTTTCAAAATGATTTTGGTATCTATATTGTTCGTACCAAGTTCCCAAATACTAAAAAAATATAATATTACTAATAATTATAAATATCATAAAAATCAAATTCATCAAATAATAATTAATACATTATTGATATTTGATTATATTTCCAATATAATCCTTCAATTTGGAAGGAACATTTGACCATATAAAATATAGTAGGTTATTAGTAGTGATGTGCCGACTCGAAAAATTTCCTGATTCGAGTGATTCGAATCAGAAAAAAACCTGATTCGAATCATGATTCGAATCAATTCGAATCAAGTTCATATATGAACAATTATAATTTAAGAGAAGAAATAATATCATTTTAATAATTTTATAAGTGAAATAATTAATTTAGTAAGCAATTAATTCCAAAAAGTGCAGAGATGAATACATTTATACTATATATATAATAATAAACTAGCTACAAATATAACTAATCTTTCAAGTGAATTTACAGTAAAATATAACCAAACACTTCTCTATCACTAAAGCATATAAAACAATATTCTTAATCTTACGTTGAACGAATGCATGTGTATATTATTGATTGTTCAGATCTAATCTAAACAGGGAGCTGAATCTAACGTCTTACGAATGACTTAAAATTCAATCCACTACTGTAAAGATTGATATTATTTCATTTGTGTGAATTTGCCATTACTTGCATAATTAAAATATAATAATTTTGTATGTGTATAAAACTCGTTGTGTAGTTTATTTTGATAATAATTAAAATCTAAATCGCGTATTTATTATCTAAATGAGTTTTTGATATTTCATGAACAAATTTGCTCTCAGCGCTTAGTCAAAAATAAACAAACACTCAAGACCCATACGCACTGCATCTCCAGAAGTCGATACGCTAAACACGGACACATGTTTCGAACTCAAGTCGGTATGATTCAGTTTGAGTCATATGAACTCGGATAAATTCATACCGACTTGAAGTCGGGATAAGTCGGTTTGAGTCATAGGAACTCGAATCAATTCATAACGACTTGAAGTCGGGATAAGTCGGTTTGAGTCATAGGAACTCGAATCAATTCATATCGACTTGAATGCGGTTAAAGTCATATAAATTGGAGTCGGGTGATACATTTAAGCGTATTAAAGGCGGGTGACTCGCATGATTTAATTCAAGATTTATTTTTTATATTTATTATTATTATTTTTTATATTTATTATTATTATTATTTATATTATTATAATATTGAATTAAATTAAAACATTTTTTTATATTTATGAAAATTTGTGTTCACACATGTTTTATCACAGTAAATATTTCGCGGCTTGATACGAGTTGATTCGAATCAAGTAAAATCTGATTCGAATCAAGTCGTTAAAGGCTTGATTCGAATGATTCGAATCACTTGATTCGACTTGGCACATCACTAGTTATTAGTAAACATTGCATATCCATGATAACGCAATGACTTGGTATATTCCCAATAAAAAAATAAACTAGTGGTGTATGGCATCGTGCTTGAAGGCAAATTGCTGGAACTTCCCGTACCGTAACAAAATATTCGAGGAATATTAAATGTTTTCAAATAGATTATTAGAAATATTGTAACATTGTCTAATATTTATAAGAATTTTATAAACTGAATTGCAAAGTTGAAGTTATTTGTTTAAAGTATATTAGAACTTTAGTCAGAAATAAAATTGAAATCTGAATTATTTTCGATATACAATAAAAAATTTATAAAAAAAAAATGAAACATAAACAACAAAAACAATTATTTTGTTAAAACAAGCAGAAAGCTTTTTGTATCATTCAAATTGCTTAGTTCTTTCTAAAACTGCCATTTTTGCACAATTAGCTTGGTATCTCCACAACGCCTCCACCTGCCTTTGCCAAAATTTTTTCACAACTTTTCCCAATCATTACAAATTGAATGTTTTTTGGAGCATTCAAATCGGATACTCCGTTCTCTCAAACACTGAATTTCTAGTTTTTACACTTTTTGTTCAATATCTCCGTTCCCACTGGACCTGCCTTTGCCAAAACCGAATCAGCACATTTTAATATTAATAAGAATCGAATGTTTTTTAACCATTCAAATCGGTTCATCCGTGCGCCCAAAAACGTGGACGAAAAATTGCGGGCACACAAAACACACACACATCTATTTTTTCTGAGGTATGCCAAAATGTTCAGAAACCTCTGAAACGTGAAGATATGCAAAAAATTTCATTTTTGATTTTTGGCCCATTACTACAACTTACCCTACGGGAAGATCTATAGATAAAATTATATTAATAATCTGTCCCAGTGATTCTTATAAATGTTACTGGACTAATTTTAATTGATGATGAGATAGACAATAATTCAGTATGTAAAGAATTAAATCATTTATTATACCATTGAAAAAAAATTCAGCGCTTTTGGATGAAAAAGATATTCGCAACAATCTTTTTTTTTTTAAAAAAAATTGTTATGAATCATGGTAGCTAATAATTTTTCGAGATTATGACTAATGTTAAAATATTGTTTGATGTTATCATTACACATTTTGTGTATCTCAAATAGAGATAAATTCCGAATAATTAAATATTACTTCAAATATCCCAGTAGAAGAAATCCGTAGCCAAATGTGGCGCAATATTGGAATCTTGTACCTTTATCTCTATAGAGACAAATTTCAAGTAAATAAATATTTAACTTAACACTTCGACCACTTAGTACAAATAGGCAAACAACTATTTGCAGTAGTTATAATAATAAATTTCTAATGAATTAATTTGTCTAAGATAAATATAATATAAACTTACTTCTTTCATTTCAAATTTTTCCATAGGAACCGCTTTAGGACAAAGACTTTGTCCAAGATTTTGCCCGAAGCAAAATGCAATGCACACAAAATAAATCGTGATTTTTGACATTTTTAGGTTTGAAAATATTTTAAACTGTGATTCTCAGAGTTGATAATAAGAAGTAATTCAAATATCGATGCTTAGGCGTCTTATATACTCTGAAAATTTTACCTTGGATAATGGGAATACCATTAGTTTTCCTAGAAGGAGCAAATAGAGTGCACCGAGCAATTATATTGATAACTATTGACATACGAGCATTCTTTAAATAAAGGTATATATATATATATATATATATATATATTCATGTCTGATATTTTTAGGGAAAATAGGAGCGGGTCGTGATATTTCTTGTTTCTTTACTCATAAATTGGTCAGATCAATTTGAGAATGTGTTTGAATGTTTTTTGATAACTTTTTATTATTTTAAATTATTTATACAAATGTGTTATCTATTAGTGATTTTTGAATATCATTTATTTTTCAAAATGTTAATGAATCAATATGGAGTTCAAGTAGTATTTTTTGTAATGGTCTGAAAATTCATTTTGAAGCTACTTCATTTGTTATTTTATATAGATATAAATTGTATTATTTCACATGTATAAAATATCAATAATATTGATATTATATTGTTTTTTTGAGGCTAATGAGGCCTTTTGAGAATATTCCATTTTAAATTTTTTCCTTATGTTATATATGACTATAAACATTTCACGAAAAGCCATATAATATGCCATTTTACTCACAACTTACACAAATTTATTTCACATTATGTTAGATAGGTATATATATATATATATATATATATATATATATATATATATATATATATATATATATAATATATTATAATATATATTATATTTTAATGATATTTTAAAACTAGCTCCAGCCTACCCTATAAATAAATGAATATTTGCTCATAAATATGTGTGTGTGTTGTCACAGTCACCGTTTTTGTGCAAATATTTAAAAGTTGTAAAGTATAATAAATTATAACGATATATAAATTCCATTGTTGATTCTGTTAGCAAATATGTGATAATTAGTTAAGAGATTGCAGTATGCAATTTGTTTGCAATCGTTTATAATATCTATATAATTAATTTTGATGAATCAACTTCATGTGATAAAACACCGCAATAACAAAAATTAGCCAATATTGGTCATCATTTATTATGTAGAGTTTTGAGTTCATATTTTTAACATTATAATTGTTCAAAATTCGAAAATGAAATCTTTTGCATATCTTTTGAAAGGTTTCTGAACACTTTGGCATCTCTCAGAAAAAATGTATGTGTGTACGTGCGTGTGTGTATGTGTGGAGACATTTTTTTGTCGAGTATTTTGAATAATTCAAAAAGCAATCGATTCCTATTGACAGGGAGATGTGCTGATTAGTTTTTAGCAAAGACAGGTCTAGCCGTTATGGAGATAAGAATTAAATGTGCCAAAAATGGCAGATGTTGAGAAAACTAAGCATCCGATTTGAAAGTTTTAAAAAACTGTCTACTTGTGTTGACGAAATAATTGCTTATGGGGAAAGAATTTTTTTCATTAACTTCCGTAGGGTAAGTTACAGTAATCGCAAAAAATCGAAAATGAAAATTTTTATATATCATTACGTTTCAAACCTTCTGAACATTTTGGCATACCTTAGAAAAAATGGATGTATATGTGTGTATGTGTGTGTGCAGATACAAATTTTCGTCGACGATTTCGGGAACACGGATGAAGCGATTTGAATAATTCAAAAAAAATTCTATTCGTATTGATAAGGAGACGTGCTGATTAGTTTTTGGCAAAGGTAGGTCTAGTCGTTCCGAAGATTTGAGGCAAAAAGTGCCAGAAACGGTAACTCAGTTTTTGAGAGAACGGAGCGTCCGATTTGAATAATTCAAAAAGCATTTTACTCGTATGAACGAGATGAAGAACTGATCTGATTTTCATGGCAGGTCTAGCGGTTCCGGAGATCTAGTAAAAAAAGTAAAAATAAATGCCATTTGGCGGTCAAAAATGATCATTAGACATATGCACATCAAATTATCAGATATAGATTATCAGAGATTTTAACAATAAGTATAAATTTTGTTTACATTCCTTTGGGTTCCGTACTAATGTTTATCCGTTAGACTGCGACGCGGCGCTTACGCGCTCGTCGCTATGCAGTTAAAGCAGTACGATTGCTTCGGAAATAATTTCAGAATTTCCAAAATATTTTTGTCAAAAATTTATAGTTTCTCATAAATCTAATTTTTTCAGAGTAATTTTTTTCAAAAATGTTAATCATTTTTTAAAAAAAGAAATTTTTGGTAGAGGAAGTTTCAGCAATTTGCCTTAAGGCACGATGCCATGCGCCCCACTAGTTTTGCATTATTTTTTGCAATATGCAATATTCAAAAATTCCAACTTTGTTATTGAAGAAAAACATGACAAACATGACAACTATGGGGTTGATTTCTATCCTATCGGCTTACAATCACATTTCCATGTCACGGCTCGTATACAGACTGCGCCGTACATGCCGATTTGATGTAATTTTATATTTATATCCATCTGTTTGGATTTCCACTTGTTACATATGAATGAATTCGAATGTGACATATTGTATTACTGCATTGCCAATGCCTCTTACATCACGAATTCAGCCAAATGTAAATCGCAGACACTCGACGAGAGGAACAGTTGGCCACTAGGAGTTGCTTGTCTGGTCGATGTGGAACGATATTGTATAAAATATGGAAATATGCTAAATCCAGTCCAAGATGGTATAAACGATGGGTAAAGGAACGATACAACTTCAATGGGTTGTTTGGTACATAAATTTGGAGGTGGCTATTTGTGGGAGAATAACAAATTTGCTAACCTAGATTATTCTGGTACTATAGATTGCATCTAATTTTTTGCACGTCCATTTATTTTGCTGAGCAGTTAAAACTCAAAAGAGTTTTTTATATTAAAGATATAACAATTACTCATATTTTTTAGTTAGATAAAACAAAACTTACCAATATCGATTGTCGCCATTCGAACTATTGGTAATATTTACTATTGACTCACTATTCTATTACTATTGATTTCAACTAATTTTTAGCATGTCGATTGGTCTACTAAAAAGTGAAAACTCAGACGAGTAATTGATATTGAAGATATAAAATATATTCAATTTTTTTAGGGACATAAATTAAATTGCTGATATCATTGCCATTGATTATATCTACTATTACAATCTACTACTGATTTAGTCCTATCACTATTGTTATTCACCCTATTTTATGCACGTCGATTTTTGCTAATTAAAAAAAGTGAAAATCCAAAAGTGACTTTTATATTGAAAATGTAAAAAATGCTGCAATTTTTAGTAGAAGAAATAAATATGCAAACTATTTATTATATCTACTATTGGTTAGGTACTCTCATTGATTTTCTACTTGGGCTATTGATTATATTGGGATATATCGATTTCGCCTAATTTTCAACATGTTGATTGTTTTTGATAATAAGTTAGAGTCCAGGAAGAGTGTTTGATATTAATAGTTTGATAGTTGGCATTCAAATGCCTACTACATTCTACTATTATTGATTAGTACTAGCACTAATAATTTCTTCTGATTTTGGCGCGTCGATCACTTCAAAAGTCTTTGATTGTATGATTTTTTTAGTAAAATTAAATATTTTGCTTGTTGGCATTCAAGCTCTTGCGTATACCTAATATTTGCATCTCTATTAGACTTTCAAACAGGGGCGTAACTACCGTCGTATCAGCCGTATCAAAAATACGGGGCCCCCGAGCAAGGGGGGCCCCCCAACGAGCTCAAGCAGAAAGCAAAACAACAATTTTTCAAAAAATTGAATAATTTTAACGTAGTTTGCATTTCCTTTTGTTATCGAGTGGTATTGAACATCAACTTGTTAGCTAACGTTTTAAGAGAATTTATTTCTGAAGCAATATTTCTGCAAGCTCTAGCAATGAATTCAATTAGTATTAGTATTCTGATCAACTAATCTATAAAACTAAACCAGTTTATACATTCTTTATCGAAAATTGGAATTTGGAACTTTTATAGTTATATTTATAACATTTTTACATTTGTTTTTGTTACTATGTACTTGAATTGTCTGCATGACGCGCAACTTTAATAGTTAGATTTTGATAAATATTATCAACTATATCATATTCAGAATTCTTTCTTCAGTGTTTCAAATTATTAGTTTCCTTTCTGAAACTTTACAACATGCCAGTATAATTACTTTCAAAAAACTAGTATTTTATTAAGTAATCATTTGCAGAGACTGTACGAATTAAGATAAAAAAATTTATTGCATTAGTTTGCTAAAGAAGTGCAAATAATTTGCAAAAAGATGGGTTGCAATAACTATTTTAGAGAACAAAAGATAAAAGATAATGGAGCGTTATTATGATGAGTTATCATAAGTTATTACGATGAGTTTTGACAAGATGAGAGAATTTTAGACCCAAAATCTTATTTTAATGTATACCACTGCTGTTTGGATATATTAATTTCACAAACCAACCAAAGATTTCAAAAACTTGGCGATGTAAATAACATTTGTCTTTTTGAAATCGAGAATTAATGAACTTTTCCGGGAAACTATCGACTGCAATACAATAAAGAATTACTGTAAAAATACCTCATATGATCATGACCAATTGATGGTTCTAGAAATAGGTTTGAATACAGAAATCTAAGAAATTTATTTCATTAAGGTACAATGATGAATGCAATAGGCTTTCTTCCAGTTTTCCCAACGAAATAACAATATGCATTTTATTGTTGTCCCTTTCAGTTACAATCGCAATTTAAACGAAATTTTTAAAATTAAAACTAATTAAAAATTACGTAAAAACTTTAGGACAGAAATGTCTACCCAAGACCTGTATGTTCCTAGAGACAGAAACTTTATAAAATTTAAAGATCACTAGAAAATTAGAAATTAGAATGATAAATAAATATTCTTTAATTTATGTATACTTATATTTTGTAAAACAAAAATTCTCTTTTTGAGGGGGCCTCCAAACAAATTTTGATACGGCGCCCCGCCAGGGCACGCTACGCCCCTGCTTTCAAAACAGAATTTTCAGAACAGTTTTTGATTTTCAAAATCTAAAAATTATTGTACACTTTTCTATATGGTGGCAACTACATGGTGGTGTTTCTCAAACCCAATTTACAAATTTTTAATTTATTTACCAAATTTTTCGTTCTATGTTTTACTAAAAATAAGATTTTAAAGTAGTTTTGGATATTACAAACAAAGTTTTGGATATTACATCTCAGGGTTTTTTCCGCTAAAAATCTGTTCATTATAGATTTAAATGTACCTATTATGAAATAGGTAAATATCATTACTATCCAATATTATTTTCTATTGTTCTGCATTTGTTATGTTATTTGTTAGATTTTTTATCTAGTGAAATTTTATATTCATTTTTAAAAAAATGTTTTTTCTGAATATTTTATTCGAATCTATCATTAGACATATATTTTTACAATATCTCAAACCTTTTTTCTATGATTTCTTCAGTATCTATGGCATTCATCTTAAGTATTTTTCTACATGTTTATTAATTTGTTTATCAGTTTTATTAAAATTGTTTTTGTTCGTTCATGAAATGCTTTGCATTTTATTATATAGTCTGAGAGGAATATTCCCCATGCAGGAGACCCGCAGACTTGACAAAGGGGCCAAGCTAGGACCAGTAATGGTAAACCTAGCTTCGGCATACCAGTATTGGGCCAAACATGGGCCAGGCTACTTAACCCAGCCTCGGCCATGCCAACGATTACTCAGACTTGGGCCTTACAAGCTTGGCCCAGAGTTGTACATAGTTGGGCCAAGCCTGGGCCTGTTGTACTTTTCTCTATGGGTCATTACAAGTGTTTAAGTATAATAATTAATTTTTAAATATAAATGTCACATTTAAATTCAATTTTATTAGGTTTGTCTGGAGACAAGTACTAAATTATATACCAAATAGTTTCAATATATTGAAATTCTGTTATGGAATGCTTTCTGTCGTTTACAAAAAATATTTATTATTCAATAAGTTTAAATTAATTGAAGTCATGAATGTGTTTTTCAAAGGGCATCATTAATATTTTATAATTTTTTAATTAAGCTTGCTTTCATATTCAAAAAAATGTCATATATATAACACAACTTTAGTCAAGCAATGCCCGTAAAAGTAGTGATATTAATGAACGTGTTAACTACAATCCGACTCGTGCTAAGATACTAAAATATTTTCTCAGCATGTTATCACTATGTATAACAATGCCGACTACATTTTGGCTGAGAAAACTTCTGAAATATGACATACTAAACGACTCTAATAAATATCGCCCGAAAATTAATTACGGTACATTAAATCAGAGTATAATTCGTTCGTCGGGCCCCGTTGCCGCCCTGACTACGTGATACACATTTCGATGGATCGCGTGCTTACTGCCAACTGCCTTTACGTTTGCCTATTCCCCAATATGATAAAAGGACAGCTGGCAATTATTTTATTCACACGATAAATTGCCATTATTTAATGATTAAAATTGTTAAATTTGTAGTATAATCTAATAGTTTTCACGTGCGCGAAGTATGTAGGGTTGCTGTAGCCCAGTGGTCGCGGCGTCCTAATCGCGTTCAAGATCGCTCTTTGAATAACCTGATATCGTTTATAAGTGATATCTATTTGCCTTAAAAATATATATCAAATATAAATTTCTATTTGAAGAAATCACTGCTGTGAAAAATGACAATAAAAAATCTTTTACACTGCGCTTTCCTGATTGAGTTCAAGTTTCATTTTTTCCGATGGCCCATTTGATTTGATTTGATTTCATACATTTGGTTTGCAAATTGAAACCAAAATTTTTTTTGCACTTAGATTAAGTCCAATGATTTTATAAAATGGTTAGCAAAAACATTGAATGCTCTAGAAAATCATATTATTATGAAGAGTTTAATTCCATTTCATAGATTTTTCTTCCGAAGTATTATTGAAAAGTTGATATATAATAATGGCGTTAATTAAAATACAAATTATAAATTGTCATACATTAATATGAATTAGTTATCTATTATAGATTTGCTTAGAAATAATATTATTTATTAGTATATATTAAAAAAGAACAAGAAATAACATTAAGATTATAATAACATGGTTTGTTATTATTTAAAATTAAATACTATTTATCTCTTGTATATAGTGAAAATATCGTTGATATTTTAAAAATAAGTGTTAAAAATTTTTTGTTTGTATAGTTAATGTAGTATAATAATAAAGTACTACTATGTATATGAGGTCCTTTTTTTCAATTTTATTGCATCTTTGGGAATTAGTAATAAAATAATAAATTACAAAATATGAAAATGCATTGTTCTAAATATATTTGAGAGATGCGAAAGATGAAAAAAGGACTTAAGCACGATTCATATTTATATGTGTGTGTAAATAATATATAACTTTGAAATATAAACATGTACTAGTAACAGCAAATAAACATAACAGAGAAGTGCATATATCTATACAAATATAACATCATTGAAAATTATTACTAAATACTTATTTTTAGATTTTATGAACTAAATTTATAAATTTTGTCTTCTATTTTATATAATATTAGATGACGTGCTCAACATCCCCTTAGTAGTGGAAATCATAAGAAGGAACGTTGCTTTACCATCGATTAAATTTAGCTGACCAGGCCTTTCTTATTTTTTCTTCCAGCTCTCTGTCTAATCTAAAATAACATACACACATAACGACATAAACCATGAAAGGAAAATAGATAGCAGCGAGACAGGATGTGTAATTTTCTACCGTAGTTCAGGAACTTATTTATTATTGCTGCAAACTTGTACCATGATGTACGAAGGATAAATTACCCTCGTTATGCAATTACATGCTATCATGAGTCAATATGAGCATTCATTCGTCCACGATTCAATGATAAATTGTAATATTACAGTTGATTTTCGATTTTATTCTTTTATATATGCGATTTACAACTATATTATAAAGGATTTTGCTCATTTGATATGAACTACAAATAAATGTATAACCATATTTTATATATTGAAATATATTTATATTGGTTTTGAACAGCATTTAGAATAAGCTGTAATGATGATAGTTTTTTTTTTCAATAATCCCTACGTGTATGTTAAGGAGACATCCTAGTGGTTGTCCTGATTCTTTCTCTAATAGTGATGACCTATTTTAACTGATAGCCTTAGTAAGATGAACAGATGTTTTTACTTATATATATTATCAATATATTTTTATCTATGCTCAAAAATGTAACTAGTTGGTATTGGTATTTTGCCTTGAGGCAAGTTACATGAACTTCTCGATTTGTATAAATAATCGACTTAATCCATGATAGATAAATTAATTTATGAGTAGTTAAAATTATTTGAAGTGGATTTATTACACATTTTTGAAAATCGAACAGGTCAACCCGGTTGGAGTATTTTTTAAAAGCAAATCTTTAAAAATCAATGATTTTTATAATTGAGCCAACTTTTCTTCAGGACTTTGTTTAGTATTGTTTAGTATGTTTATTAAGACCAAGTACTCTATCGTTATATCAAGTAAATCGTCTAATTTTAATTTTAGCAAATGTCAAAAGAACTACTCATTTTTTCAAACTTTGATGAATTTTTAAAATTAAACTACTCGCCGTAAGGCCGTAATATTTTAGTAAGTTCTATAAGACCATGATATATATTGCCAAAAAAAGTTCCATGAAAATCGGCTTAAATTTTTTTTTCAACAGTTAATTACAAGAAACCGGCTCGGTAGATTTTTACCTAAAACTAATCAGTATCATTCCCAACTAATGTCTTTGAGAACAGTTTTTGATTTTTTAAAATCGATTCGGTAGTATGAGCTTAATGTGGACGAAAGATTTAACACTTTTCTCCAAATTACAAAGAAACGGCTCGGCCGATCGTCGCATAAAACTGTGGAACGATAATCTTCATCGAGATACATCAAATGGTTTTTAAATTTCTGAAATCGGTTTAGGCGTTTTTAAGCAAACGTCGATGAAAGTTCTAATTTTGACAAAATGCCAAAAAGACCAGACAAATTTTTGCAATCTTTGACGAATTTTTAAAGCTAAACGAGTTATCGTAGGGCCGTAATATTTTAGTATGATCTTGGAGACTATGGTATCTACCGTCAAAAAAATAATAAAAATCGAGGAAAAAAATTTTAACACCTGAGAAATGGAAGAATTTTGGTTCTTGACAAGTATAATTATCATTCGTATAAAATAGTGAGGATTGGCAGTCAAATGTAAATTCTTAAAAAAAGCAAGATATATTTTGAAAAGTTATGTTTAGAATATTTTAATGTGGCTTTCACCTTGAAGCAAGTTTCATGGGCTTGGAAAATGTGGAATTATTATACATTAACAATTATAATTGAGATTTAGGTATTTTATTAATATTTTCCACTTATATAGTTTTGCTTTTTATCAAAAACTATTCTTACTTTATGACATTGTGTATATATCATTTCAATTGATTTTATTTGTATAATGAGTTAAAATTTGAGCTCGAAAAATGATACGTGGTGGGTATATAATTTTTTTCTGATTGACTTCATTAATACATAATATTAGTATGAACGCCCAAAATTTAAATAGCGTACAATTTTAATCGAACACAATTTAATAGATGAATTAATGAATAGATTCTTCTTTTGGAAAACTAGTTTCTATTAAAAATTCTTGCAAAAACTATATATAAAATATGTAAATTCTGTCTAATAATCAAGAATTCTAACTGTTGACAAGTATAATTATCATTCGTATAAAATAGTGAGGATTGGCAGTCAAATGTAATTCTTAAAAAAAGCAAGATATATTTTGAAAAGTTGTTATGTTTAGAATATTTTAATGTGGCTTTTCACACCTTGAAGCAAGTTTCATGGGCTTGGAAAGGTGGAATTGTGATTAGTATACATTAACAATTATAATTGGATATTTAGGTATTTTATTAATATATTTTTCCACTTATATAGTTTTGCTTTTTATCAAAACTATTCTTACTTTATGACATTGTTATATATCATTTCAATTGATTTTATTTGTATAATGAGTTAAAATTTGAGCTCGAAAAATGATACGTGGTGGGTATATAATTTTTTTCTGATTGACTTCATTAATACATAATATTGTATGAACGCCCAAAATTTATAGCGTACAATTTAATCGAACACAATTTAATAGATGAATTAATGAATAGATTCTTCTTTTGGAAAACTAGTTTCTATTAAAAATTCTTGCAAAAACTATATATAAAATATGTAAATTCTGTCTAATAATCAAGAATTCTAACTGTAGTGGATGAAATATCAAGAGATAACAATTCTTTGAATTTATATTATAAACCAATAATTAATTTTTCCTAAAACTCGTATGAAATAAAATCCCACATAATTCTTTAGAAACGTACAATAGTATTTTCAACCATATCATGATGCCTTTCTCCTCAAAACCAGAAATAAATGACACGGATGTAACCATATATTTTCCAAAGCCAATGCAAAATAGAAAACGTAAAAGAAGGTACTGCTGTCGACTTTTATTAGATATGCGATATCGTATATCACTCAGTACATAGATTTGGTTGTGTGTTTGCGGAATTGAATTTTTCTGAACATCGGCACTCCGAGGACTTGAGTTAATAATAGTGTTAGATTTACCCTTCTTATTTATAGCACGGCTCGATATATCTGCATAAATGATAAAGTAGACTTACCTGTGAACGTAATAATCGGAAGGTATTTTGAGATATTTATAAACAGAATCCGAGATTTTAGAAGCTATTTCTGTCGTTTGTATTGAGCGCTTTATCTTTTTATATAGTTTATTTTCTACGTGATTTCACATTTCACGATTTTTTCTGTTGCTTCAAAAAATATTTACTAACAAGGATAACCTTACGTTTACTCTTCCAAGATTTGATAAAAACTTTGCATCGTGATAGAATTGATAGTTTTTTTTTTATTTATTATATTTTTTTAATAGCAATCAGAACCTTACGTCCTATGAGCTGTTGGGCTGAAACTTCTCCTCACTTCGTATTTTTAGATGGTATCCCAATGGTTAATCCATCCATATTTGATGATTTTTGTTATCAGAATTAATCTAATAGGGCTGACTTTTTATTGGTGCAGCAATGCCGGGCAAGAGCTATTTCCACTTGGAAACATATTGCTATCTATATTTCCAAGTGAAAATCGTTGTCACTGCTGCCTGACAACAGGCTGCTGGAAGTGGGTATCGAACCCGGAACCTCTGAAACATGTCCCGTCGCTCTTAACCGCTTACCTACGGGCGAGCCCGAGTTGATAGTTAAAACTAAATTCTGAAAATATTGCAGGCCTATGAGTGGCTTCATTATAAAAGTTAAAATTTTGAAAAATAGACCATATATTTGAACACTTATAATTTGAAATACTTATAATTTTTATTGAATGGCACATATTTCAGAACAAAAATTGATATGAGTAAACAAGCTACAGGGTTCAAACTCATATTGAAAAGTACCTGACATCATAAATTTTCACAAAATTGAAACATTACATAAGATATATGATTGTATAGGAATAATGTAGGTGGCTTAATGCTCGAGTAAGCGTGGCCAAATAAAAATTTAAACTTTTGGAGCGCATAGCATAGTGCCTTAAGGCAAATTGCTGGCACTTCCCGTACCAAAAATATTTTTTTTTTTTTAAATTTACATTTTTGAAAAAAAATACTGTGCAAAAATTAGATTTTTGAGAAACTATAAATTTTTGACAAAAATTTACTTTTTTTGAAGAAAAAGACTTTTTGAAGAAAAAATTATTTTGAAATATTTTTTTCCCCGAGTTTTTGCCCCGTATCTTCGGAACGGAAAGTTTTGAAACGTAAAGATATATAAAAAAAATTATTTTCGTTTTTTCTGCAATTACTATAACTTGCCCTACGGGAACTTAAAAAAAAAAAAACCCTGTCGTGTGAGTCGAACACGCTACTAAGCTATGCTTGCCACAAATTAGTGCAAAATATATTAAAGCAATACAATATATTAGTAGCTTATAGATAAAAAAAAAAATATTAAAAGTGACCATCATTCCACAATCACGATAAACGCCACCGACAGCACCCAGAGTGTTGCAAATACCCAAAGTACTAAGAATTGTTTGCCACTGTCGAACACTTAGTTAGCTACAAGTTGAAGAGGAGTTGGGGCTGGGGTTGGGGCCGATGAAATACTGGTCGGTCTGTGGGTCTGTGGGGTCTGTGCATTGTGGCTTTGTGTGACGTCACATTATGCCGACCGCAGGCCGCAAGTCACCGCGGGAGCCGCTCCGTTCGCCCGGGGACATTATTCAAACAAGATCATACATGGTCTACATCCAGCCGACCAACAGGAGACCGATGGAGTTTATGGGCAGATTCTGTCACTGTCCTGCTGTCTATATACAGTGCTAACTATGATGTCAAATGATTTGGTCAATTTCTGGTTGACAATAACCTCATTGACCTATGGAGATGGAAAATGTCGACTTAGGGGAAAGTCACCTAGTGGCACCTAATGTTATTTATAAATAAATCAAAAAATATTTTACGAAATGTTTATTAAATTATGATTTATGTTAGATAACAAAGTTAGAAATCAAACTAAATTAACAAAACCGCAATCTTTGCTAAAAAATAATTAACACTATCAATCAAACTTTGGTATCAAAAAATATGATTTTAAACAGTAGCACCCAGTACCGGACATTTCAAAATAACCTGCATTGATCACATATGTAACCATCTCCACACTCTGGAATGTCTGCACATGCGTGTTTGACGAATATTCTTAGATATTGTAAATAAAATCACTATTCATCCACCTTTTTGGCTGAGCCACACCGATGCTCTCAGCTGCAGCATTCATCATACGATTTTCATTCTTTGACTAAGAAATATGAAAAATAGGAGTATGTAATGATCCTTAGCACTCATAGAGAACAAAATTAATTAATTAAAATAAATTACGTCAACTCTCACAAGTAATATCAATATGTTAACTGTCCGGCGCTAAGGGATGACTTAGTGTCCGGTGCTAAGGGACAGGCATGTTCATTCATTTGGTGGTACCTACTAAAATTGTTTAAAATATCTAATAATATTCTACCATTTTACGGATAACAATCAAGTACTACTTTTATCATTGAATGCCGGTCAAATATAAATACATAAAGACACTAGAATTGCTTCCATTGAGATTTAGGTGAAGCCGTGATTTTGCGCCTAAAACAGCAAAGGGTTGCTCCCGTCGTGACTGTGTGCGTCACAGGTGAGTCTTGACGGGTGATTCTGCACCTATGTGCACCCCGCGCCCCTTTCACTTGTATTTTGATATAAAAAGATTATACTCGCTTAAATAATACGTGTTAAATAGAGTGTTTGGTATTAGGTGCTGTCCGGCGTTACGGAGCTTTCTCCTATATTGTGAAATTGAAGTACTGGCATATGACATTGTTGTGCTAATATTGCAGATGTATGGTTTTTGAATACAGCTAAAACAGTTTACACTTATCATAACTTACATATTAATTCACTAATGAAACTGGTGCTTAGTTGGAATTGGAATCTATTACATATATAATTGAAGCCTTTTGGTATAGAGGGCGGAAAGGGCCGTACTTCCAGGTTGCAATGTTTTACGACTTAATTAATTACCTGATGCGAAACAGGTATATTGAGTTATAATCCAGGACGATATGATTCAATGTGGCTTCTCAGTATGTACTCAATTTTTTGCTAACAAATCTTAAAGAGTTCTTTGATTTTTGATGATGACTTTCTAACTACGAAACTTTTTAAAAACCTAATGGTTGGAGGAGAGACTAGATACGGTTTTTTTAGGGTACGGTAGTAAACTATACTGATTTTCTGATAGGGTCCAAGAGGAGAAAGATAAAGTATATTTTTAAGAACAAGTTTCCTTAATTTCAATGTGTCAGCACCCTATTTAACATGATCTGTAGACCGCATTGCTTTTGAAGATTCAGTTTTTTTGTTCGATTCCTTTTAATAACATCTGTTACTTGTATACAGATAGATCACTTTATTTATTATTTTGCTGTAAGTTGAACATTAGTAGTAAATTAACTGCATTTTGTTTTGTTTTATGAGTCCTTTATATGTTGTGATATGTATTTCTTGTTCTTTTTGGGCGATGATTAGATAAATAAAGAAAAATCTAACTCAACTAAGACAAAATACGAAAGAAAAAAGAAAATTCAATATAAAAAACGAAAGATTTCCTAAAGATTTCTTGTTTAAAAAATTTGTTTTGTTATATATGGTTATTATATATTGTTATATATGGTTATTATATATTGTTATATTCATATGTTTTTGTTATTTTCCCGGAGGGTAAATTATAGTGATGAGCCAAAAATCGAAAATGAAAGTTTCTGCAAAATCTTTTACCTTTCAGAGGTTTTTTTTAACATTTTAGCATACCTCAATTTTTAGTCGACGATTTCGAGCGAACGGACTATCCGATTTAAATGGTTCAAAATACATTTGATTCCTATTGATGAGGAGATGCTGGTTAGTTTTTGACAAAGATAGGCCAAGCGGCTTTGGAGATATGGAGCAAAAAGTGCTAAAAATATCAGTTTTTAAGGGAACGGGTCAACCGATTTGGAAAACATTCGATTCGTAATGAGGAGGGGAAAATGTGATTAGATTTTTGCAAAGGCAGGTCCAGCCATTTTGGATATATAGAGATAAAGGTGCAAAAAATGACAGTTTTTGATAGAAATAAGCATCCGTATTGAATGATTTAGAAAACTTTCTGCTTATGTTGACAAAACGATTGTTTTTGAGGAAATGTTTTTCTTTATTTTTTTTTTTTTATAATTTTCAAAAAAATATTTATTTAATATCGAACAATAAATATTCGAATTTTAATTTTAATTCTAGTTAGAGTTCTAAACATCACTATACTTCAAATAAATATTTTTTTAAATTTTGGAATTCAATTTATATAATACTTAGAAATGTTAGACAATGTTCTTCATTTTAAATACGATTAGTTAATATAAATCATTTTGATGTCTCTTGTATGATTGTATTTTATTACTAATCTATCGTATTTAAGAGCAATATTTTAGTATTTCTACGTAGATAAATGTTACAATTACAATTCAATTTACTTCTCTCTCAGCAAACTGGTAAATCAAGAAAATCATTGTCAATATAAAAACAGTGGCACAACCGTACCCAGTCTCCCCTATATAATAAAATATAATGTAAATTAACAATATATAAAGATGTAAGTTTATAATGAATCAATTATAAATTTGATTTTATTCGAAAACACCTCCTAATTCAGCATTAGATTGCTAGAATTACATCAATCTGTTCCAATGAAAATAATTACTTAATCTACATTCAAATCAATATTCGATTAATGTCTCAAGTTTCATCCAGTGGATAACCGGCATTCTAAAATTGGTTCTACAGTTGAATTTGAGTTTTGATTAGGTTTACGCTAGACTTGCTCTATAATGGGTTGTTGGCTGAAGCCGCAGAACGAGCCATCATCCGGGGATGCGATAGGGCCGCGGGCGACGACGTGTTCAACAGAATCGGAAGTCCGCTAGGTGTTATGGGCAACGGACACATAATGCCAACAAACCATATACATGTGCACTATATAATGCACTATACAACTTATATGCACTGCACATTATACACAAAATTCACCACGGATTCTAAATATTATTATAAAGATGGAAAACATTGTGATCGAACCAGAAAAAATCAACTGAAATACACGAGGTGTGTACAAGAAAAGAATAGTTGGTATTCGTGTTTTGCCTTGAGGCAAGTTACATAAACTTTCCGATTTATGTAAATAATCGACTTAATCAATACAAAATAATTTAATTTATGAGTGATGAAAAGTATTCCAAGTGGATTTATTACATATAATTGAAAACTCCGATTGATAACTCGGAGTATTTTCTAAAAACAAATTTTCAAAAATCAATAATGTTTATAATTGAACCAGTTTTCGTAGGATTTAATGGTTTAGTATGTTCATTAAGACCAAGTACTCTATCGTTATACCAAGTAAATCGTCTAATTTTAATTTTAACAAACGTCAAAAAAACTACTCATTTACTAAATCTTTGTTGAATTTTTAATGTTAAATTTGTCGTAAGGCCGTAATATTTCAGTAAGTTCTATAAGACCATGATATATATCGCCAAGAGAAGTTCTATTTTTAGAACTTTTGTATCTATAAAATATCTTTCGAATAGTTTTTGATTTTTTAAAATGGATTCGGTAGTATGAGCTTAAATGTGAACGAAAAGTTTAACACTTTTTTCCAAATTACAAAGAAACGGCTTGGCAGATAGTCGCACAAAACTGACAAATGTTAGTCCTTACTGATATACATCAAATGTTCCAAATTTGGTCTCATTCGATTCAGAATAGTTTGAATCGTCGAGAACACATAAAATTAGCAAATCAAATTTTTTATGAAAATATAAACTTTTCTCCTTCGGGATGTTAATTAGGAAGTATGTTGATTATGTTAAAAATAGTGTTCCTGCACAAAATTAGAGAAAATACTTTCTGTTGCATTCAATGATTTTTTATCCAGAAAAAGGAATTGCATTTCAAATAATATCGAAGGTATGAGAGACTATAACTTGATATAGTAAAAAATAAAATAAAATGATATATAGGGATTTCCATAGGTAGTCAAGAACTGCCTTTTGATTCAGCTTTTCACACATAAAACCTAAACTCCAAATGGCACAAATGTCAAATAACAATGTTATCATAATTGCAACTTCTTTAACATAGGTTATATTCTGGCATTTGTGACATTTGGAGGTTGGGTTTTACGTGTGAAATGCTTGATCAAATAGCAAATACATAACCTTTTGATTGCTTGTGACTACCGACTTATTATGAGTTTTCAACAAAAGAGACCTATGACATTAAATTTGTATTTTATTCCTTGAATTATGCCCTCAATTTGCAATTGACACAATTTACTTTATATTTACTTTGAACTTACATTCATTGATTTTACTAATTGTAAGTTGTGCAAAAAAGTTTAGATGTCCTTCAGTGATAAAAGGCTTTTTGTTCCATTGAATAGTTTCATTTGGAATTCGTTTAGAGGTAGAAAATCAAATTGAAAATTTTTGTCATATTCGCCATGTTAGTTTCTGCAAAGGAAGGCATCTTAAACTCAAAAAAAGTTATGAGCAGTTTGTGGTAGCAAAACCCTAAAGACCAGTGTCAAAATTGGTTTGCCAAATTTCATTCTGATGATTTTTCACTCAAAAATTACAGAAAATTTTTATTCAACTTCCACAAAACTTCTGGTTTTTATTACCAAAAAAACTAAATTAGGTACAATTTGACAGTTGACACAATAATTATTGAATTGTTTACCATTTAAGGAGATGCAAGGTCAGGACTATATGCTGGATATGGCATATAGTCCTGATCCCAATCAACCTCCAATAATTTTTGCCTAGTAGCCAAAGATATGTGATGTCAATAATGAATTAAACCTCCACTAATTTGTCAATATAGCACTAATTTCTTCGACTGCGTTGTTTAGTTTCACTAGTTGTATAATGTAGACATTAGAATTGATATTTCCATCGGGTTGTAAGAGCACAAGTAGACAATTTCTTTATAATCAACTTCAACTGGACGACCAGAGCATTTTTCATCTTAGGGTGAAAAATTTTCAAAATGTATGTAATTTGTTGTATGTTACTATAAACTGCTCATATTTCTTGCGATCTTAAGATGCCATTATGTACCTTTGCAAAAATAAAAAAGCAGGAAGACAAAAAAATTCCATTTATTTTCTATCTTTCGATGATCACCAAATGAAAACTACGTAATCGATCGAAAAGCTCTTTACTACTGATGGACATTTAGACTTTCTACTATCCAATAACACGTGGTATTTTATATTTGGACGCCAGCAAATCTAAAAATTCATTTAAAACCATCTAAGCTGATAACCGCATTTACTTAGTTGCCTATCTAATACATACAACTTTGGCGTTCTTTTTAACTAACTCTGTACAAAGACTTAGTATAGATTATAATTAATACATTAGAGTGATTATAACTGACATAACGTCCAAAGTTCGTGGATGTATCACGCGTCGAACATAGTTTTTGGATATACTTATGTACAAATCAATCGTCCATAAAGTTTGGAAACCTTTTTTATACAGTATAAGCTAGTTTTGTTACCAACATTCTGTGATATGTGCACTCGATCTATTGTATTGTGTTCTACTCGTGGATGTTGAGATGTTTGCGTTCGACGGGCCGATGCGTCCGCACAATTGAAATTGCCGCGCTTGATCAGCTTTAGGCTTTCCATTGACGGCGGCTCACTTGAATTTAACGGAATCCATTGCCGAGGAACTTTGCCAGACAAGAATCATGTTACTGATATAATTGTTATGCAATGGTTGCATATTGAGGCAATGTTTCGCACGTGATTAAGTTTAATATCATATTGTAATCGAAATACTGCAAGGCGAGCGTATAAAATGGCAACGCTTATACCACACAACGCTTTTCATTTTCTTGGTTTGACGTGAAGTTTAACACTGCATTATTATTATTTTTACCATCATTGGTATTGTGACGAGTTAAAGGTTGAAAGCCCTTCTTCTAGGGTATTAATTTATTTTTTAGCATTGCATCCCCATTACGAAAGGGTTACTCCAACTTCTTAACACGACTTCTATGAACACCCTGTAATTACCTGTGGAAACTACAAAAATGAACAAAAATGTATTTACTTTTTTATTTAAAAATGCTTTATTATGATTACAGGTGTGAGAACATAACTGTACCTACGTACAGTCATGCCTATGCCTAAACTCTAAAGTACTGATAAATCTTTATTAATTATTAACGAAGGGAATAGCTAATAAACAATACTATCTGACCTTTGCTGGAACAGGTTCTTCTCTCCTGGCACAACACACACACCACTATACAAATAGAAAATAGTTTTATTTTTGTTCGTTTGTTCATAAAAATAATTGGTTAGTTATCGAGCTACTAAAATGGGTTCTATGAATCTATGACTATTAAGAAAATGTGGTAAAGATGGTAAAAATTTTGAGTTGTATGTATTTTTCAATAACGCATTAGAAACAACAAAAACAAAGAAAATTAATCCCAAAATTTAAAACAAATGTTAGTTTTGGACTACTCATGATATAAGTAAATTGTTTTTCTATTTTCAAGTAAAATTTAAGCCTTTCCATAGACTCAAAAAAATCTGAATTGAAATTCAATCGAGAGCATTCACTGACTGAAATCGGGATGAAAATTTATTCAATATCTACAATGACTATTAGGAAATACAGGTTTGAAGTAGGACGGCGAAAATTTAGGGTAACATGTGTTTTTGAATTACTAATGAGTGGACAACTAATGTTAAATTTTAGCTTTTGCATAAGTTTAATAAAATCTTGATCGAAATTCGTTGAAAAACATTTATTGAATGAAATCGAGATGAAAATTTATATGATTACTAAAAATGTGTTTGTGTAAGAAGATGAAAATTTAGGGCTATATGTATTTTTTTACGAATTATAAGAAAACAAAATAAAAGATTTCGATCGTAAAATTCAACTAGTGGTGTATGGCATCGTGCCTTAAGGCAGATTGCTAGAACTTCCCGCAGTGTAACGAAATGTTCGAGAAATATTAAATGTTTCTCAAATACATTGTTATAAATACTGTTACATTGTCTAATATTTATAAGAATTATATAAACTGAATTGCAAAGTCAAAATTATTTATCTAAAGTAAGTGAGCTTTAGAACATTAGCCAGAATTAAAATCAAAATCTGAATTATTTTCGATATACAAATAAAAATTGTCACATTTTTTTTTTCAAAAGCAATAATTTTGTCGAAACAAGCAGAGAGTATTTTGAATAATTCAAATCGGATGCTTAGTTCTATCAAAAACTGCCATTTTTTGTACATTTGCACTGTATCTTCGAAATTGCTGGACTTGCCTTTTGCAAAAACTAATCAACTCTTTTCCCATTAAAAATTGTTTTTTTGATCATTCAAATTGGAAACTCGGTTCTCTCAAAGACTTGATTTCTATTTTCTGCATTCTTTGCTCCGTATATCGGTAACGGCTAGACCTGTCTTTGCCAAAAACTAATCAGGACATATCCCTATCAATGGGAATCGATTTGATAATGAATTTTTGAATCATTCAAATCGATTAATCCGTGCGCCCGAAAACGTGGTCGAGAAAATGCGGACACACACACATTCATTTTATCTGAGGTGTGCCAAAATGTTCAGAAACCTCTGAAACGTCAAGATCTTCAAAAATTTCATTTTTTCCGGCTCATTGCTATAACTTAACCTTGTACAGAAAGTACAGAAAAGTGCAATTTTCCGATATGTGTAGAAATATTATACAAGTTTATCTGATTTAAAAAATCAATACATGAACGTAACAATATTAAAATAATTTTAAAATTGTATCATTTCATTACAGTCATCTATTATTCAAAATGTATGTCATTCATGCATTTATTTCCAGTTTCGGACAAACTTTTCGTGCAATAAAACCACTAATTAATTTAATTCTATTTCCATAGCATTTCAAATGAACGCAAACGTTATTCTGAAAATACAAAAACCGAAATATTTATTGTGTTCAAATAACGTTACTTAGGAATCTAGAGCGTACAATGTTGAAATTTACAACTTTAAACTGTACAAATTAGTTTACGTTTATAGTTTCGGCAGTTCATACTACAAAATGAGTTAAACGAAATAGGTATTGTAATTGTTTGGATAATGAATTTCTAAAACTTTACTATTGTACGAATTAATTGCTTTAAATGACGCACGTCGACTTTGTCTCATATATAGCTATTACTTGATTATAAACTTTTTTGATTGGAAATTTGCTTGGAGGATGATGCTATAAGACAAATGTGATAAATAATTTGAAACTTACTATTTATAATAAATGATACCATTTCCTATTATATATTACTTTATAATATATAATGGGATATTAAATATCTAAAATTTATGAAAAATTTATAAAAAGTGATATCATACATGGCTAAATAAAAAAAATGAAACCAATTAATTGATTAAAAATAATTGATTTAATAATAGAAAAACGTTAATCTTACGCTTATTTCATTCATAATTTTATTTTTATGATTCACGTTTTTTTACTCTAAATACCTAGTAATAATGAATTACACATTTGTTAAGTATGAGCACAAATTTGCTGATTTCATGATAGAAATAAAAAAAATACCTGGTAGTTTAGAAAATTTATATTATTAATGGATTGGCATTAGAATTTCACATTTATTAAGTATGACCAAAAATTTGCTGATTTCATGATGGAAATAAAAAATATACCTGGTAGTTTTGAAAATTTATATTGTCAATGGATTGGCATTCGAATTACACATTTGTTAGGAATGACCAAAAATTTGCTGATTTTGTGATGGAAATTAAAAAAAATCCTGGTAGTTTTGAAAATGTATATTATCAATGAAATGACATTCGAATTACACATTCGTTAAGTACTGCCAAAAATTTGCTGATGTTCAGGATGGAACTAAACAAATTCCTGGTTGTTTTGAAAGTTTATAATAGGTAATAATTGAGTTTGTTTTAATCCATATTTTTTATTTTAGGTATCCTGGGTTCGGCATCGTGACATCCATTTGCTAACTGTGGGTCGCATGACCTACACATCTGACCAGCGGTTCCAAACAGTTCACAATCCGCAGACGGAGGACTGGACGTTACAAGTAAGTATATATAGAACTTTACTCATAAAAAGTAACTGTATAACTGTAATATACTAATAAATATTAAAAATATTTTAATTAGGTGCAGATCTTAAGAATTTTATAAAATTGCATATCTTGAAAATTTTATAAAATTTATCTCCATTTTTTCTTTGCAACCTAAAACAAGCTAGGCGCGTTTTTCCAAAAATCTGATTGGAAATATGTTGTTTGATTATTTATTTAAAAAAACATGGCAGAAAAATAGTGTATTGGCATATTTATTTATATACATATATTTTTTTTTCTAACGTGTGATAAAGATGATCTTGTTATAACAAATTGATTTTTAATTTTAGGTGAGATTTCCTCAAAAGCGTGATTCTGGAATTTATGAATGTCAAGTGTCAACTACTCCTCCAATTGGACATTCAATGTATTTATCAGTAGTTGGTGAGTACTTAGAATTTATTTATTCATATATATATATATATATATATACATATATATATATAATAATTTATAAAATTTTAAATATTTAAAAAGAGCCTCCTGTTTCTTCAACAAATTTTAATTCAAGCAATTTATACACCGGAGCAATAGTCTTTTTTCGAAAGGTTAAATTGGGCGCTTGTCTGAAAAAGTTTGGGAAACACTACGATACAGAGGGTTGGTAAACACTGATCAATAATAAACTTACCATTTAAGTTTCTTACGGAATTATAAACATGTTCAGAGGTAGCAATTTTTATAGGAGGTAAAATTTTTTTTTCAGAAATATTAAGTGTGCGCAAGTCCAAAAAAAGTTTGGCAAACATTACACTACAATACAAAAGGTTGGGAAACACTAACAAATATTAAATTCGCATCGTTTAAATTAAATATTAAACTCACCATTTAGATGTTTTGAAAACTTAAAATTACTTAATTACTTTTAGCTAAATTAGTTAAAAAAAAATTGTGGAATTTTTATTAATGGGGTATTATTCAATAGCGAATAATTTATAGTTTTGTATGAAATTTATCAATTTTAGTATTTGTTACTGAAAATTCAATTGATGTCCAAACTTTTTCTGTCGATTATTTATAATTTTTCTAATATTTCATATTAAAATAGCTTTATATTTTTATATGCTGAAATGATATTTGTTTTTTAAAATACTTATCAAAAAAACATTATGGCAATTTATTTTTAACCCTAAACATATAGTCAACAAACTAATTTTAAAACACTTTATATAACTATATAAATAACCAATAACTATAAAAAATAAAGACCTTGAATAAATATTTCATCTAAAACCAATTTTATTTTCATTAATTCAATTAATCTATAATAAACCAAACTTCCAAACAATTTGTTGTCGTGATTTAGAATAAATATAAACCAGATTAATTTATAACCCTCATATTATCATTCAATTTAGATAATTCCTATTAAAGCTTTATTTTATAATCGAAAATATAAGCTTAAACACAATAAATTCCTGTGCAATTATTGCAATAAATTGCAATCATTTGCATTCGTGTATCTAGTGTTTCTATATTTTATAAAGGATTATCCTACTATAAACTCCTAAAATTAATCAAATATATACTGTACCGAAATAGTGTTATAAATACAATATTGTGATACGAAACAGTTAAATTATTCGCAGACACGTTTGCAGGTTTGAGGGATGGGTAGAAGACAAAATACATAGGTATACGAATTTGAATGTGATATAAGTTATTTAGTAAATATATAACACAAGATATAATACAATTTAGTTAATATATATATATATATATATATATATATATATATATATATATATTGACAACTAATATTCTGAATCCCATCCAGCGATGGTGTCAACAATATGTAGGTTCCTACTGCTGCTAAGCAAAGCTGTTACCAATCTGTGGAGTATTAATAGTATAAACTGACCTAAATGTTTGATGTATTTATTTATTTATTTTATGATTTCTTGTACAATTTACATATAACTTTAACAACTTACAAACTGATCAGAACTTTATGAAACTAAATGACAACTGAGCTTATAGTGATCTGACTGACTACTGAGTTTCGACTGATCCATGATTGACTGAAAACTAAAGTTCTAGTGAGGTTATACTGATCTGGCTAAAAACAGAATTACGACTACTTCATGATTGACTAAAAAATAAAGTATGACTGAGTTGGCGAATGCGTCATTGCAAGCCTTTTATGTGCTTGCTTCAGGGTGACTTTGAATTTCTAGATAACAATATCTTACGACTTGTTCAATGTCATTGCATAGTGCAACACACTAGTACATGTTGTTGTTGCGTATTTAGTGATCCAGACAGGAATTATATCAATGCTTGTAAGGTTATTGCACATACATTGTATTATATGTATCATACACTACATTCTGCGTAGTTTGTATTCTGACCGTTATATATAGTGGTTTATAATATTATTTATAATTATTACGAATATATAAATGAGTTTTTCATGATGTAATGGTTAAGCTCACAAACTAGTGTGGACTAACTCGTGAGTTAGAACTATGCCTGGGAAACCTGACATCATATTTGTGTATTTTCACTTGAGGGCTCGCCTGTAGGTAAGCGGTTAAGAGCGACGGGACTTGTTTCAGAGGTCCCTGGTTCGATACCCACTTCGACCTGTTGTCAGGCAGCAGTGACAATGATTTTTATTTGGAAATATAGATAGCAATATGTTTGCAAGTGAAAACAGCCCTAATACGGCATTGCTGCACCATTTAAATGCATCACTATTACAGTAATTGTAATAATAAAAAATTCAGTGCATTGAGATGAGAGACAACTATTTGGGTTGCCATCTATAATAAAACAAATGTAGTTTGTAAGATATTAATCACAACAGCTCATAGAACCTATAAGTTCTGATCGCTGTTCAAATAAATTAAAAAGAAAATCACTTGAGAATACATATCAAAAATATGTTTCCAATTGAAAATAGCCCATTTCAGACACTGCGGTGTGAAATGGCAATAGGAAACCTCTCACGCTATTCTTCCTTGAATTGAAGTTGAACTCAGCTTGCGGACCTACTTAGGGCAATACTACCCATTATTAATCATTATATATAGTTTCCTATTTGCTAAAAATCTTACAAGCAGTATGTAAGTAAGGCTCGAGCAACAATATTCTTGTCAACCATATACCTAGTTAAAGCCCTCCAGTTGCATTATAATTGACAATACACATATTTGGCAAAGATGCTTTTGTCAACCCTATTCCTAAGCTGATATTTTATCATTTGGCCCGTCAACAAAATCCTGTTGGTATCTGCTCTCGCCATAGAATACAGAAATCGATAAATATTATTTTGAGCATTATTAATGACGCAAAAATCGGCGATATCTAACCTGGCATGCCGTTGCCAATAAATGTTTTATATATAATATATCCATATACATATGAGTAGATCATTTCCATATATTAATATATTGAAATCAATATTAGCAATTTGTAGTAGTGTTGTCTCAATTTGCTGTATTTTTACAAATTGTACCAATATTGTATTGGTTGTTTGTATTTTTGGAAAATATTTCATATATTTATTTGACATACTGTATTAAATAAATACTAAAAACAAAAACGATTTTGAAGATTCGTACTAAAATGAATTTACCAAGTAATACAATTAGCAATTGAAATCCTGTTCATCAACTATACCTTTCTGCCTCCATAAACACGTCCTATGACCAAACATTGTATGTTGCGTACGTACTAAAATTTTATTTCCACCTCAGTATGGTTTTCCATTACCATATCAATTCACACCATTTGCTTATCAAACATGAAGCATTTATCCCGAGCAAATGCTTTTGTTCGTGTCGGGTATCATTGGCTCTTTTAATGATGCTATAAATTCACCAGAACTATCATAGAAACGTTCACAACTCAAGATTGTGAGAGCGACGTTATATCTTCTGCCTGGAAGACACGCGATGGGTAATAGAATAAAACTCTGATATTTTAGAAGACAAGATTGTGGGAAAGCAGTACAGTGAAATATTTGGTATAATAATTGTGATACATCTATTCATTGGTGGGAAGATCGACAATTAGCATATTAGGCTCAAATCTATAAATAGATTTATACTATATATTTTATATTCAAATTCTCTATACATAAGTTTCTGGAATATATGCTGGATGAGGCATTCTCAATATGATTTGGGAGAAAAAAGTGATTACATTAAAACAATAATTTCTAGAGATATGATTACTAAGAAAAATTAAGATGTTATGCAAAACATTGGCATTGTCTTTCAAAAATGTCTCTATTATAGTATCAAATGTTTGGGGTCCTAATTAGACCCATATTCAGTGCTACATTAAAAGATTTCAGAGTTACAACTTAAAAATAGATATGAAAATTACAAATTTACAAAAATATAATTAATAATGATGATATTAGATTTATGCTATTTTACATGCTTATGAATATATTTCTGTAAATTTGTAATTTTTTATATGTATTTTTAACTTCTAACCCTGAAGGCTTTTAATGAAGGTGAGCCAAATCAGGACCCAAATCGTTTGATACTATGTAAAGATAATTTTTTTTTACTAAAATTGACTCGACAGATGATGTTCTGTACCCACACATTTAACAATTAATTTTGACACAAATCGAATGTTTTATAAATTATACAAATCGGTTATTCCATACTGCCGAAAATGTCGAGAATATTTGTTTGAACAATACAAATAAACTCCATCATTGAAAATCTTGGTATGGAACCAATAAAATTTACACAAAATGTGTACACATTATGAAAATCTACATGAAATATCTGATAATTAGATGTGCATATGATAATGATCATTTATGACCGCCAAAAGGCGTTTTTTTTAACTTATTTTTAGTGAAAGTTGCTGCTATATAAATCAATTATCAAACCAATCTGGACCCACGGAATTGAGCTCTGGGGATGTGCTTACAAATCTAATATAGCTATAATGCAGAGAACTCAGTCAAAAATTTTACCTACAATTCTTAATTCTCCATGGTACGTAACAAATGAAACCATTCACAGCGACCTCAACTTTCCAAGAATTCAAGGAAAAATACAAACGCAAACTGGACTCACATTCGAACCCCTCTATAGTTGAAATTACTAAACCTTATGGTACAAGGAGATTGAAACGACAATGGCCTTTAGACTTAGTCTTAGATTAGCTCTAATATAATATTATTATAGTAATTGTTAAACTGAGAAGATCTCATTGGAGCTCTTCTTAGGCATCGCTCTTACATTGTCATTTTAGCTCATAGGAATCTTTATGTATTTCTGATTGCTAAATAAAACGAGTTAAAAAAAAATAAAAAAAAAAAATAGTGAAAGTCCATAAACGCCTAGACCTGCCTTCCCAAAAATTTAACTAGTTTTTTATCTCGTCAATAGAAGTCAAATGTTTTTTGAATTATTAAAATCGGACACTCCGTTCTCTTAAAAACTGAGTTACCATTTTGGCGCTTTCTGGTTCGTATCTTCGAAACAGCTAGACCTGCCTTTGCAAAAAACTAATCAACACGTGTCTCCTTATCAATACGTATCGAATGTTCTTTGAATTATTCAAATCGGTTTATCCGTGTTCCCAAAATCGTCGACGAAAATCTGTAACAGCACATACACACATACACACACACACATACATTTATTATTATTAGAAGGCTGGAACTTTAGTTCGAGTCCAAATTTAGCCTTTTTAAGGTGCAATGGCATGAAAATACTTCATGAATAAAATTATAAAAGTCGAACCAAAAATTTTTTTATGTATGTTACAGCATGGAAAATATATTCTGCATCACGGAAAATTGTACTAGAGCTCTCAATTAAAGTGAGATAAAATAGATAAAAAAAATATTTTATCTTCTATGCACAAAAAATATAAATATCGAAAATAAATTTAAAAAAAATGTGGAAAGGAGTTCAAAGACTAAAAGCATGTAAAATACTCTGAATGATTCGGAATATTATAACCCAGACGATACTCATTTTGAATTTTTTCGTTCTCAATATAGGAGTACTTAATCAAGTTCAAAACATCGAAAAATTTAATTCTAAGCTTTTAAATCTTTTCAACTTATCATGACATATAATTTTAAATTAGGAACGTCTATCAAATTTCACATAATAATCATGGCAGTACATCATATTGAATAATGTTTTCCTGTCCCCGATGAAGTCAAATGGCATGCAACGACTTTGTGCGATAAATAATTTAAGGAAAGTTGCCAGTTAATTTTAATATCGGTGTAATTTTAGCTTTCTGATTAAATTGAAGATAAAAGAACGATTACCTATATTAAAATCGCTTTATTGCATGTAAATCTTTTTTGTACACGAATATGAACTATTAGGCAAACTCATAACTCGAGTGCGCATGAGGAAATGGTAACGATTATAGTAATTATATGATAAAAATATATATTGTGAATTTTATTTGTATTTTATGATATAATTTACAACGGTTTTTAGTAGACAACTAGAAATTTATATGAAAAATGTGGATATTGTTGAGTGAAATGTGAAAATAACCTGTTTGCGACCTGGTCGTCCGAATTTATCCCGTTAATGGGGTAAAAAGGAAGAGCTGACAAATTATTGAAAAACAGAGTAAAAAAAACATTTATACTATAATGAATTAACCTTATATATATATATATATATATATATATATATATATATATATATATATATATATATATGCAATAATTGATAACTATAAATGTTACTACTTATTATTTTCTGATCCATAATCTCCTTCCATTTTCAGCATAGAATTGTTCAATTTCTGATATGTAACTATAAATAATATTCATAAATTTAATAATTTCAGAATTGCTTTATCGTAGTTTATATGTGATCGTTATTTTATACTCGAAGAGCAATAAAGCAATTTCTATATTGTTCTGGCAAGTGTTTACATGTCGTTTTCAACAGTCAATTTCGTTCGTCTCTATAAAATGAAATCGCTCGAGAAGAATCAATTTATATTGCATGTGCAATAAACTGCAAATATCGAATCGATACAAGTATTAATGTAATTGCAGAATATGTTGTCTACACTATTAGTAATTGCAATAAATCATAAGAAATTTTGTATGAATATAGTATATGCGCAGACGCCATAAATTTATGATTTAAAACAAAACTAGTGAAACTTCCCGTACCGAAAACTAAATAAAAAAAGAAAACTTAGAAAAAGTTAGATTTTTGAGAATTTTAATATTTTGAAAAAAATTGACTTTTTTATGTTATTTTTAACTTCCCGTAGGACAAATTGCAAATTGAACAGTAATTTAATTTCCAAAAACAAAGAGAAATAATTATGAACACAGTTTTTGCATTACATTTAAAAAAAAATTGTTTTGAAAATAAAACACAAATAAAATTTTAAAATTCTTCCCAAAAACTAATCGTTTTTTCTCACTGCCAATATAAGCAAAATGTTTTTTGTATTATTCAAATTAGATGCTTTCTTTTCTTAAAAACTACCATTTTTTGCACATTTAACTCCATATATCCGAAACGGCTGGACCTGACTTTGCCAAAAACTAATCAGCACGTCTTCCTATCAATAGAAATCAAACGTGTTTTGAAATATTCAAATCGGTTGATCGGTGCGCACGAAATCGTCGATAAAATATTGTATACACACAAAAGTCACACACACACACACGTACAATAACTTTTTTCAAGGTATGCCAAAATGTTCAGGAATCTCTGAGACATAAAGATATGCAAAAAATTTCGATTTTTGGACGATTACTATTACTTACCCTACGGGAAGTTAAAAATTCGTTTTGAATATGAAATCAACTCGAATTTGCATTAATGTTTTAATTGTTTTAATGTAATTAGTTTTATAAATTTATTCCTAATTATTCAAAATCAAATAATAAAGTTTTGCCATATCAAAGTCTACCTATACTCACGGATCTGCCCTAGGGCAGTACTACCCATTAAATCAGGAAGCATCAGTGACTCTTACAGTTTAGGATAAAGTCTACTTCAGTAAATTTGTACTGGGCACATTCGAAAGTTCAATCATGTGAGATTTTAAAAATCAAATTTAATTTAATTTTTCATATAATAATAATACTTCTAATATATATTTATGCATCGTTGCTATTCTAGAAAAAATGATACCTCGCTGTTACATAATACAGTTTACCTCAGCTACATTTTACACTGGCAGTGTTTATTTTCCAAGGCAAACATGTTGTTTGTAGCTAAGTGGCTTTGTTTTCCTATTCATTACAATTAGAATAATCAGAAGTGGTGGGAAGCACACATCTCATGTAAATTCCTCGTCATTAATTCTGATTCTGTTCGTTGTTTCTTCGGATTCGCATTTGTACCACGTATTTCCACCCCGCTACGATGCTTAGATGTAGTTGCTGCGTAAAACCACGCACATTTCAAAGGAAATGTTTGGGTAGGAATTTAGACGCATAGATACTAGAGTAAGAATATATTTAGAAGGTATTTATTAGTGAATTTAGGTTAAATATCATTCTTGGTTAGATATGATTCTATTTACGCGTCGATTCACTCATTTCAAAATATATGATTTTGAACGATGTTCTAGAAACTAGAATATAGCAACTAAAATATAGCAATAGTTTAAACAAAAACCATCATTTTAAAACTGATTTGTGAATAGTCTTTTTTTATACAAAAGCATTTATTGACTAAATTTTTTGAACTAAAATTTTCTTAGGCGCGACTATTGTGTAAATCCGTATAAATGCAACGTAAGTGCGTTACGGCAGATAAGATAAGAGTCGAGTGCCAATGATTCGTCATTCGCTCCCGATGATATCATTTCTATACGGGTCGATTAGGATTAGTCATCGCGTATGTGAATAGAGATCTGTCGTTGTATGCGTGTCAGCAACATCGTTGTATGCGTACCGATATCAACAAGGAAATCGGCATAGATAAATAAACATTTTAAAGTTACATCGTAGTACAAATCTTGATTTATTGAAAAATGCCTGAATCAGAAGAATATTTCACCCTGTGCCTCGTAAAATAATTATAATGAAAATAATAAAACAAATGCAATATTTGCGCCGTGTATGAAACACAAATTTATGGAAATAAATTCTATTTTATTCGTAGTTTCTACTAATCTTTGAAGTTATTAAAATGAAAAATATTTTTTAGGCAAAACAGATATTACAGCTGTTCAAAGAATGAGATTATATCGCCAACGAAAAAGTACAAAAATACAAGCAGTCAATGAATGTATGTTAATTTTAATTACATGAAGTTCTTCAAACACAATTATTACATGATGAGTGAAGTTGCAAAAACAATATTTGTTTAGGCGTTGTTTAACATAATCCACTGTGTAGCGAATATTATAGAAGTTATTAATCGGCAATTACGTCATTTCTCTAATAAAGGTTTATTTCTAAATGCCAATTACAATGACAAACCGATCATGTCATATTTGTAGTATGACTTTAATTACATTATTGTTTTTAAATATTATACATTGTTTAATGGCATTATAAATATACAATTTATAATTTATCATTATATACATGTGTATAATGGTCGGCACTAATAAATGTGTGCATCACGAGTGTTACCATATTACTAATAAACATTATTCAAAATTGTTATATGCAAGTACGCTATCAAAGATCCTAGTGAGAAATTGTAGCGGAAAATATTATAATAAATGTACTAATTACAAAAATAATTATTGTAAAACAGTAATTAATAATATTATTATAATTTCTAAAATTCAAATCTAAAGTTCTTCTAAAATTAAAATATTTATATAAAAAGTTGAATCTCATCAATAAATAAGAATGTTTGAATATAACTAGAATGCGGAAACCTAAGTTTCAAACATTGTAATAGGAGTAAGTTTATATATATATATATATATATATATATATATATATATATATATATATATCTTGTGTGTATCTCGATTTGTCTACAAATCGAAAACTCGATTTATCGCAACTTTGTTCTATCATTTTATAATCCGGAGCGAGAAAATTCTTAAAGATGCAATAACGACATGAATTGCAATGAGTTTCGAATACTTCCATCGAATATCTTGCACTTTCGAAACAAATGATATTGCTGTATCGAAAACATCTAGTTTCCTCCGACCAAGTTGCTTTAACATTGCACGAGTTGAGAAATATTGTTATTTCTCTAAATAGTTCATTTAACAGGAACGTGGACTATGTTTTGCTTCAACTCAATAATGTTAGTGTAACGAAAGTTAGAATCATGTTCTTGGGATGCAATACGAAGTTTAATTTTGTATAAAGCTGCAATTGTAAATTCCTGCAGGCATCTGTGGATGAATATTATTTGTTTGACAAATAATAAGTCTTATTCTCACTAATTATCCATCTTTTTGCTGGGCCACACCGATGCTCTCAGCTGGAGCATTCATCATAAGATTTTCATTCTTTTGACTAGAAAATACGAAAAATGGGGAGTATGTAATGACCGTTAGCACGCATACAGAACAAAATTAAATAATTAGAATAAATTACGTCAATTCTCACAAGAAATGTCAATATGTTTGCTTCCGGCGCTAAGGCACGACATAGTGTCCGGTGCTAAGGGACACGCAATTTCGTTCATTTGGTGGTACCTATTAAAATTGTTTAAAATACTTCAAATACTTCCAATGTTATTTAAATGGCGCCCTGTTTTTGCGCCTAAAACAACAAAATGTTGCTCCCACTTTTTCTTGCCACTATTTATTTTATATTGGCACTATAAAAAATATCTTTCTTCATAAATAAGATATTGGGCAGAGCGTGGTTTCTAAGGTCCGATGGTAAAATAGACCACTACCAATTTCTCAAAAACAAGAAGAGTTTGCTATTTTTTTAACAATATTTGAAAGAAGTAGGCAAAAGAAGTCTAACTATACAACGCCTTAAATCGAACAATATTCCTCATTTTTTACCAAATTATCAGTCATCATAATTTCAATTACAATATTGAAACCAAACATATGACATATGACATTTAATCAATCGGGATAGTTCCACGATTGTCGGCAACGGTCGTTCAGCAAGTGACGTCACAGTCCATTCTATGTTTGAGTAGCACTTATTTTGTACTCGACTAGCACTCCATATAGTATAAGGTCTATGGATATAGTTCATTTGATTTAAATAACTACTTAAAGTCAAATTGGATCTTTGTGCTCCGCCCTACGATATGGAATATTGGTAAAGCAACCATTAGGTTAGCTTCTTAGAAAAACCAAGTAGTTGAATTATCATCCCATCACTTCATATGATTCCTAAGTAATAATTGCTATTCCAGAATATATTTCTTTATCAAATAAACTGTTTTCTCTAATATTCATTCAACATCAAATCGGCTGCGTGTGTTTTCGATCATAAATAACCCGTAACATTTTGAGCGTTAGCTAATAGAGAAAATGATTATGATCTGAAACTCCTCGACACGCAAACACATGAATAATTGTACCTAATTTAGACAATGACTTGTTGATATCGAAGCACCTAAGTGAATATTTACATACAAGGGCAATAATTTCATGTCATTATACTTCCACAAGTTTTTTTATTCGGGGAGTAATTTATGGTGAATTTCACCCTCGAAGGGCGGGTAATGTAATATGTAATATGCGTATGTATGCTAGATTGTGATATTTGGAGTATCGTATATTGTAATTAAATGTAGTAGTGACATCAATACCAATATTATAAATGTATAATATTATATATATATATATATATATATATATACTATATGACCCGACAGACGTTGTACTGTACCCACGTATACAATTCATAAGTTCCAAATTTTTCAATATCCTATCCTATACTTTTTAACATTCTATTTGATGTTCTACCTTTGTGATTCATGTATGGTCTTAGCATAAGCAGTATAAGAAATTCAGAATAAATTAATATTGCATCTGTGGTAAAAAAACAATATCACACTTGATTTTACTACACAACATAATTGCTTCGATAATTTAGTCTATAATTTTCATAATCTCATACATATCGTATCAGTTGCTTTTCAGCAATTATAATATTTAAAGTACATTTTTCTTACTAATAATTTAATAAACATTATTGTTTATGTTCAAATCTTAGGTGAATTAATTTGTAAAATTCATTTCATATGAGCACTCTTCAATCTATGATCAACTTGTTGAATATTTGATATCCAATGCCAAACAAATGAATTTTTAGCACATGAAATAAAATTCTAAACCAAAATGCGACATGCATAAGTTTAAAAAAATAATTTATATACAATTTTGGAATTATTGCTTCATTTATTAAACTGAATTATATAATTCATCTGCCAACTATATATTATTTTAATTTATGGCACATCTCAGCTGCTTTTTGGCAGTAACAGCTAAATTGTGAATTGAAGTGAATTGACATTTCTAGCAGATGACAGTTCAAATGTTTTCAAAAACAATTGTGATTTTTGCCAGTTATTTCTACAATATCACCATAGTTTTATTGTTCAATAAATTTTAAAAATTGGATCCTAGAAAAACCTACCAAAGTATACTATAATCTTCGGTAGTATGCTAAATAATTTTCTATTTTCTTCAATAAAGTTACGAAAAATTAATAAGCAGCAAAAAGTAAATATTAAAAATCTTTTAATCATACTCAAGCATTCAGAAACCAATTGAAAATTTTTAATTTATATTGTCGGCCATTAGTTCAGTGGAAATATTTCTTAGTAATGAATAGCGGAAAATGAATTTTTCATACCATTAATACTCGAAATAATTATGATTGAACATTTATTATGATTTGTATAGTATTCTATCTAATATATATTATATGGTTATATATACATATAAAGTTGCTAAAAATAGTTTTCCAGAACATGATTTTAAGCGCACCTATAAAAAGTCTGTAAGATGGCATTTTACCATAATAATTTATAATATTGTACATTGCCTATATGGTAATTCTTTTCCTAAATAAATATTAATATTATTAATGTAGATTAGACCAATAATTAGCTTATTTAATTGAAATAATATATATTATATTTACATGATGTTATAATTTATCTCCTGCATGTTAACATACTTATTCACTCATTACAGTGATATTTTTATACATTACACCTTTTAGTGACCTTTGCTAATTTTAAATAAGCATTTAATTTAATTTCAAAATAAGCTATTTTTGCAAGCTTTATTCTACAATTGTATGTTTCTTTAATTATTAAAATCATGAGATAAACAATTTCAGAGGGCAACAATTATTGCTAGATTTTATGCAAATATTAATTATTAATAACAATAATTTTTACATCTTTCCTACATATTAATAATGAAAATACAAAAACATTTTAACTTAATACCCTAACTTGCGCTCATTAATATTTCTTTTAATTTTGTAAGTACTTATTTTTCTGATGACGTTACATTATTTTTGGAGCGTTCGTAAGATCACAAACCTTAATTTAATATCGTATTATATTAAAAATTTTGCCTGCAAAAAGAGTTTAATTTATAGCTTTTTTACAACCTCCTCTCGGACTCCGTTATGATTTTGCATTAGGACAAAGTTCGGAATGAAACTGTAAGATAAGAAACGGCGGATTTGGCAAAAGACTGATTACATTTCTGCTTTTGTTCAAACACGTTTTATATTACTGTAGAGTGGAGCGGGGCACAAAGGTCCAAATTGACTTATGTCACAACAAATAACACATATTAAAGAAACAACAATCTGACTATATTCAGAGAAACTCACTGGCTATTTTCAGTAAAAAAATGGTAAGTCAGTTTTTGAGAGAACGAAGCGTGTGATTTGAGTATTTCAAAAAACATTTTATTTATATAACCTGGAAAGGCAGGTTTAGCGGTTACGGAGATACAATAAAAAAAATTAAATGGCAATCAAAAATGATCATTACACATATGCACATCAAATTACCAGATATTATATCGAGATTTTAATATCGTATACACATTTTGTGTAATTTTTTTTTGGGTTCCGTACCAAGATTTTGAATTTTAAAATTCACTTATGTGGCTCAAACAAATGTCTACGACATTTTCGACAGTATGGAATCACTATTTTGTATGATCAAAAAATCATTCGGTTCGTACCCGATCGCTAGGCGTTTTTCCAAAAGAAAATTTTGCAGTTTTGGAAGTTGGAAGCGCAAAGAGTGTTTAAAGGTTATGCAATTTTTGAGAGTACGGATGTTACAATTAAAATAATTAAAAAAAACAGTTTACTTGAGTAGACAGTGTGCAAAAAATGCTTTTGCAGAATATTTCGTAATTTTGAAAATTTTCAAAAAATATCGAGATTTTGCGTTTTTGCAGAAGAAAATTTTGAGTTTCGGAGGTATGGAGCGCAAAGGGTGTAAAAAGGTTATGCAATTTTTGTGAGTACGGATCATCCGATTAAATTAATTCAAAAAACAGCTTGCTTGAGCAAACGGTGTGCAAAAGTGCTTTTGCAGAATATATCGTAATTTTGAAAAATTCAAATTTTCGAAATTTTTTATTATGTAAAAAAAACTAGATTTGAAAAATTAAAAAAGAAAATCGATTTCCTACAAAAATTTGTGAATAATTCTAAATTTTCAATAAAAGCGAAAATATTCAAACATTTCCTGACTCAAAAAATAAAAAAAACGTTTTTTTAAATATAAAAAAATTTCAAACCTTTACAAAAATTTCTAAATTTTGAAAAAAATTCTAAATTATCAAAAAAAAAAATTTCTTATAAACATACACATATAAGTTGTGAAATAAAATAATTATTATTTTCATTCCTCGAATGTTTATTCACGGTACGGGAAGTTCCAGGAATTTTCCTTAAGGCACGATGCCATGCACCACTAGTTTTCAATTTTTTGACACTAGTCCCCCAATTACGATTTTAGATTTGTATTGAGCGGTAAAATCTACTTTGGAAAACATATGCCGCAGATCCAATACATACAACTTTTTTTAATTTGCGAACCTGTGGTATTTATCCACGAACTTTTAGCGATCATTCTGAATCGGAAGTAAATCAAAAACCTAATATAATAAAGCAGGAAATAAATTACTTTTGTATCCTTATAACTGCATCCAGGTCCCTACAATAGTAAATTTCGTGACTGTTTCCACAGTTTGACATACACCATGTTTAATAAGTTATGCCTCACGCGTAAGGCCCATTAAATAACTCACGCACGACGAAACTTTCCCAAAAAATTGTGAATCCGTTTAAACATTCATACCTTGCTATTAGAAATTCACAGGCTGCGTTAATGCGGCTTCAAAAACAAATATGTAGCAAAGGCACGCGATGTGCCGCGCTTTGGGCTCAGAGTCGGTTCGGCGGGAGGCGCAGCAAGCAGCAAACAGCAAGCAGCAAGGGGCGCCACGGAAGCAAACTTATAATAAACATTCCGAATTCATATGAAATTCATAAACAGAGGTGGATGTAGGCACGTGAGGTGGAATTTCTGAATAGTTTGGGGGAGTTTGCTACAGAATACATATTTGTAGAAACAATATAGTTTTATGTAATACATGTACTTTTGTATTCAGTTCAAATTAACATACATACTAGTTTGGTAAACCAATTTTGTAGGCTCTGTTTTGTTAGACAAGTATTTGTATGAAGTAGGAATATCAAACAAAATTCGTTAAATTACAATAACAAGATCGAAGATAACACAAGCTAATAATAATTTATGCATTTTTACATTGTATTAGAGTTCTAATTTATAACCGAGATCAAGAAACTATTTCATGAAAATTTTATTTCAATTGCTTTTGGAAATATTCAATACAAAATGAATTAATATATTTTGATTTCTTTATTTCATACACATAATATCAATTGGCATATTTATATTTTATTTCATTTGAGACATGCTTATTGGTTTTTGGCTAAGGCAGGTCCAACTATTTTAAATATTCGGAGCAAAAAGTACAAAATAGTTGTTTTTTAGAGAAGGGATCAACCGATCTGAATGGTTCAAAAACAATTGATTCTCATGGGCAGGGAAATGTGCTGATTAGTTTTTGGCAAAGGCAGTCTAGACGTTTCGGAGATACGGAGCAAAGTGTGCAGAAAATAGAAATCGAGTTTTTGAGAAAATGGAGCATCCGACTTGAATGATTCAAAAAACATTCAATTCGTAAAGACGGGGAGAAGTGGTGGTTAGTTTTTCAAAGGCAGGTCCAGCCGTTTCAGAGATACTGAGCTAAATGTGCGAAAAACGGCAGTGCGATTTGCATGATTCAAAGAACTTGCTGCTTGTTTTAACAAAATAATTGATATGGAAAAAAAATTCTGTTTCAATTTTTTTTTCAAAATTTTTGATAGGAAACATTAGTTGTGCCCTTTAAACTTAAGCATTTTATTACCTTTTCATTATTATTATTTCACTTAATCCTAATCAGATGCGGTACATGTTTTTGTTTACAATTCATACAATTCTCTGTTTGTACACTTATAAGCATTGGTGTATTTTAGACCTATAAAATATAAATTGTGAAATTCACAGTATATATTTATAATAATCTATTTGAAAATGCACGAAATGACTATTAATCATAAAACAAGTGAAAATTTGGCGCAAAATTCTTGCTCGACAGAAATCCTGTTACGACAGAAATCCTGTTACAAGCAATACTGGCGTCGTGTGCATCGGGCTTTAGATTTTGTTTATATATATATATATATATATATATATATATATATATATATATACGTCCTCTAATTTAATAAGTTTTTACATTTTCTCTAAGGAACGAATAATAAAAGCTCAAGTTTTTTTCAATATCTATTTATTGATCAATTTTTGTTGTATTTCTATTCTTATTCCTTCGAAATTTTAATTACGATACGGAAAGTTTCAGCAATTTGTCTTAAGTCAGAATACCATGCACCACTAGTTAATTTTATTATTAAGAACTTCATCCAAATTAAAGTATCATTTCGTTTTTATCGCACGAATCAAATTTACGATCAGTGTAATGGAAGTGAGTAGGCTCTTGGTTCGTTGCATAATTACGAGTTAATGGCAATCAATTACGTGAAGCGCGGTCGCGCCGTTTAATTAAATAAACGAAAATCTTTAATAAATAAACGAGTTACTTAAATAGCGACACGCGAGTCCTTCACAAAAATAGAATTTGCACTAGAAATTTAATTGGGATTTTCAATTTCTTAATTATAAGCCACTTTTGGGAGTTGTAAACAAAGTTGTGAAGCAGCTGAATTTGAATTTAACATCGTTTGCATACATTTTTCATCTTACAGTTTAATATCTTGGTTATAAATATTTTATTTAACAGTATTCAAATTTTGCATGTATTTTGCAATTTGACTTTGTTATTGTGGAAACCAAACCAATTATATCAAAACAAATAAACAACTATCTGACTATGTTCATTTAAAATCCCAGTTAACTCAATAATTGTTAATCATTGTAAATATGTGTTTTTCAAAAATTTGTCATCTGGTCACTAGACAGTAGTCAAACTGGGTCAATGCTTTATTTTTAATTTTAAAGGAATTTACTCATCATTGTAAATATGTGTTTTTCAAAAATTGTCATCTAGTCACTAAACAATAGACAAACTGGGTCAATGCTTTATTTTTAATTTTAAAAGCGAATTTTACGAAACAATAGCTTCATTATTCAACCAATACAAAATAGAATTTCTTAGGTATATTTTTTTCAGATTCATCTATAATAGTTATTTACTCGTTATATATCACTTATCTAACATAATTTAGTATTAGTAGGCAGATTGTAATTTATATATGAATAAAAAATTAAACAATTATAATAAGCTTTTAAGCTGAATAACTGCATCTGCAAATTATAACAAAAAAAAAATATAATGCTCTATAAAATAGATCATAAAATTTCTTAAAATTAACAAGGAATATTAAAATAAAGTAAACTTCATACATACATAAATTAAACTTAAAAATACATACAAATATAGTTTAATTTTCCAGGACTAGGAAAAGTGTTTGTTCTCGACTGCTATTTTTATATTTTTTTCAACAAAAAATATTGTTATATTTTAACTTTGTTTGATATAAACACGAGTAAAATATAAAAGCATATTATGTTAGAGGCATTATGTTTAATAACATTCTGGATAAAATATAATAAAATATATTATATTAATTTCAGTTTTGTATAAAACGGAATATATATTTATATGTAAAGCGATAAGTGTTCATAGCGAGTATTTTTAAAGTTTTATCATGATTTTCTATTACTTTGTTTATTTTCTTGTACAACCAAATATGCAACTATTTTCAAGTATTATACTTGTTAAATATTAAACTTGTGGTGGCATCGTGCCTCCAGGCAAATTGCTGAAACTTCCCAACTGTAACGAAATATTCGAAGAATATTAAAAGTTTTTAAATAGGTTATTATAAATACTGTAACATTGTCTAATATTTATAAAAATTATATAAACTGCCATGCAAAATTAAAATTATTTATTCAAATTATATGAGTGAGCTTTAGAACTTTAGCCAGAATTAAATTAAAATCCGAATTGTTTTCCAAAAAAATCCCAGAAGCAATTGTTTCGTCAACACAAGCAGAAAGTTTTTTGAATCATTCAAATCTGATGCTTAGTTCTTTCAAAAACTGCTATTTTTTGCACATTCCGTATCTTTAACATGGCTGAACCTGCATTTGCCAAAAGCTAATCACGACTTCTCCGCATCAATACGAATTGAATGTTTTTTTAGTCATTCTAATCGGATGCCCGGTTGGCTAAACCTAGTTTCCATTTTCTGCACACTTTGTTTCATATGGAGATCTTTTCCAAAAACTAATCAGGACTAATCCCATCATTATGAATTGAATGTTTTTTGAATCATTCAAATCGGTTGAGCGGTACTCCCGAAAACGTCAACGTAAAATGTATTCACACATACATACACACATATATCCATTTCTGAGGCCTGCCAAAATGTTCAAAATATACAAACATTTTTACTTTTGATTTTTGGCCCATTACTACAACTTACCTTATGGGAAGTTAACAAACTCTAAAAGATTAAATATGTATATATTGTTAGATTATTATTTTCAATTGTGTTCTGTCTGAAATAAGGCTTGTTATGACTACTTAATTTATCACTGAGAATAAACAGAAAATTTTAAGAAATTTTACTATATCCACCTAGTTTTA
>NW_020536999.1:52635307-52653047 GCF_003426905.1 Ctenocephalides felis | reverse complement strand
CACGTGTTATTGGATAGTAGAAAGTCTAAATGTCCATCAGTATTAAGAGCTTTTCGATCGATTACGTAGTTTCATTTGGTGATCATCGAAAGATAGAAAATAAATGGAATTTTTTTTGTCTTCCTGCTTTTTTATTTTTGCAAAGTGTACATATGGCATCTTAAGATCGCAAGAAATATGAGCAGTTTATAGTAACATACAACAAATTACATACATTTTGAAAATTTTTTCACCCTAAGATGAAAATGCTCTGGTCGTCCGTTTGAAGTTGATTATAAAGAAATTGTCTACTTGTGCTCTTACAACCCCGATGGAAATATCAATTCTAATGTCTACATTATACACTAGTGAAACTAACAACGCAGTCGAAGAAATTAGTGCTATATTGACAAATTAGTGGAGGTTTAATTCATTATGACACACATATCTTTGGCTACTAGGCAAAAATTATTGGAGGTTGATTGGGATCGGACTATATGCCATATCCAGCATATAGTCCTGACCTTTCATCTCCTTAAATGGTAAACAATTCAATAATTATTGTTGTCAACTGTCAAATTGTACCTAATTTAGTTTTTTTTGGTAATAAAAACCAGAAGTTTTGTGGAAGTTGAATAAAAATTTTCTGTAATTTTTGAGTGAAAAATCATCAGAATGAAATTTGGCAAACCAATTTTGACACTGGTCTTTAGGGTTTTGCTACCACAAACTGCTCATAACTTTTTTTGAGTTTAAGATGCCTTCCTTTGCAGAAACTAACATGGCGAATATGACAAAATTTTCAATTTGATTTTCTCTACCTCTAAACGAATTCCAAATGAAACTATTCAATGGAACAAAAAGCCTTTTATCACTGAAGGACATCTAACTTTTTTGCACAACTTACAATTAGTAAAATCAATGAATGTAATTTCAAAAGTAAATATAAAGTAAATTGTGTCAATTGCAAATTGAGGGCATAATTCAAGGAATAATAACAAATTTAATGTCATAGGTCTCTTTTGTTGAAAACTCATAATAAGTCGGTAGTCACAAGCAATCAAAGGTTATGTATTTGCTATTTGATCAAGCATTTCACACGTAAAACCCAACCTCCAAATGTCACAAACGCAGAATATAACCTATGTTAAAGAAGTTGCAATTATGATAACATTGTTATTTGACATTTGTGCCATTTGGAGTTTAGGTTTTATGTGTGAAAAGCTGAATCAAAAGCAGTTCTTGACTACCTATGGAAATCCCTATATATCATTTTATGTTATTTTTTACTATATCAAGTTATAGTCTCTCTACCTTCGATATTATTTGAAATGCAATTCCTTTTTCTGGATAAAAAATCATTGAATGCAACAGAAAGTATTTTCTCTAATTTTGTGCAGGAACACTATTTTTAACATAATCAACATACTTCCTAATTAACATCCCGAAGGAGAAAAGTTTATATTTTCATAAAAAATTTGTTTGCTAATTTTATGTGTTCTCGACGATTCAACTATTCTGAATCGAATGAGACCAAATTGGAACATTTGATGTATATCAGTAAGGACTAAACATTTGTCAGTTTTGTGCGACTATCTGCCAAGCCGTTTCTTTTCCTTTGTAATTTGGAAAAAGTGTTAAACTTTTCGTTCACATTTAAGCTCATACTACCGAATCCATTTTAAAAAATCAAAAACTATTCGAAAGATATTTTATAGATACAAAAGTTCTAAAAATAGAACTTCCTTGGCGATATATATCATGGGTCTTATAGAACTTACTGAAATTTACGGCCTTACGACAAATTTAACATTAAAAATTCAACAAAGATTTAGTAAATGAGTAGTTTTTTTGACGTTTGTTAAAATTAAATTAGACGATTTACTTGGTATACGATAGAGTACTTGGTCTTAATGAACATACTAAACCATTAAATCCTACGAAAACTGGTTCAATTATAAACATTATTGATTTTTGAAAATTTGTTTTTAGAAAATACTCCGAGTTATCAATCGGAGTTTTCAATTATATGTAATAAATCCACTTGGAATACTTTTTTCATCACTCATAAATTAAATTATTTTTGTATTGATTAAGTCGATTATTTACATAAATCGGAAAGTTTATGTAACTTGCCTCAAAGCAAACACGAATACCAACTATTCTTTTCTTGTACACACCTCGTGTATTTCAGTTGATTTTTTTCTGGTTCGATCACAATGTTTTCCATCTTTATAATAATATTTAGAATCCGTGGTGAATTTTGTGTATAATTGTGCAGTGCATATAAGTTGTATAGTGCATTATATAGTGCACATGTATATGGTTTGTTTGCATTATGTGTCCGTTGCCCATAACACCTAGCGGACTTCCGATTCTGTTGAACACGGTCGTCGCCCGCGGGCCTATCGCATCCCCGGATGATGGCTCGTTCTGCGGCTTCAGCCAACAACCCATTATAGAGCAAGTCTAGCGTAAACCTAATCAAAACTCAAATTCAACTGTAGAACCAATTTTAGAATGCCGGTTATCCACTGGATGAAACTTGAGACATTAATCGAATATTGATTTGTACGTAGATTAAGTAATTATTTTCATTGAAACAGATTTATGTAATTCTAGTAATCTAATGCTAAATTGAGAGGTGTTTTCGAATAAAATCAAAATTATAATTGATTCATCATAAACTTACATCTTTACATAACAATATATTTACAGTAAATTTTATTGTGTAGGGAAGACTGGGTACGGTTGTGCCACTTTCATTTATTCAACAATTTTCTTACTTAGATGAGAGAAAAGTAAATTAAATTTTATTTTAAATATTGGTTTACGTTACTAAATAATTAAATACTGTTCTTAACTACAATGGATTAGTAAAGAAAACAAATCATACAAAAAAGGGTACACCCCTCAGGACGGTTGTGATAGGCATAAAAATAGGTTAAGACATAATAGATATAAACATAAGGTGACCATATATCCCGGTTTGAAAAAAATATTTGATATTTCCAAGACAGTCCCGGATTTCCAGGTAATGTCCCGGGTTTTTCTAAAAGCAATGTTTGACCCGTGTCGTCTCAGAATTTCAAAAATATAAATTGAAGCGTTGCAATTACTTGATGATGAAATTGCAACTGGTCATCAAATATTTGAATGAATTATTACATCAAATTACATAAAATTTAATGCTATAATTACAGAAGGTGCTATCATAGGATAGCTATCCTTCACACGCCGCCATATTAAATTGTCGATAAAAGTAGCTGATTGTACTTACTGTATAGTTTGCTATATAAAATAAAACAAAAAAAAATATTTTGACAAAACGAGTATAATTATATGAAACTGTAGGTTATGATTGAGAAAAATGCTGATTACAAAATTCTCACAATAATAATTTCGAATTTTTATTTTCAATTCTACGAAAATTAATAAAAATTATGAGAACGAACTTTTTGACTGCCTTGCTCTAGTGCTAATTTTTTAAGATCATTATGAAAAAATTGAACAAATTTTCATACAAAAATTAAAAGCGAAAAAACATATGGATTCAAAAATGCAAAATGTTATTTGACATATAATCGAATGCTAAAATTATTACTAAATATAAGTATTTCTGATCAAAAATATAACTAATTTCTATTGCATCTTTTGATACTATTTGTCATTTTAAATTTCTATTCAAGTTATTTAGCAAACCCCCCTCCCCCGTTTCGGATTAGCATAATTAAAATTTAACGAACTCAGCTTTGTCTTTAAAAAATATAGTCATCTTGTAAACACCAAAATGGTTTATAGAGACTTTTATTGTCAGAAATGTGTAACATAACACAACTTAATCATTTAAACAAATCCTATGAATATAATATAACAATATATAACAGAAAAAAATCTGACAACTTTTGAAAAATCTTGTTTTCTGTTGTATTGAATTTTCTTACACTTTCTCTTTCGTATTTTGTTTTAGCTAAGTTAAATTTTTCTTTATTTATTTAATCTTCGCCTAAAAAAACAAGAAATATATGTCACAACATATACAGGTCTCATAATACAAAAGTAATGCTGTTAATGTTCAACTTATAGCAAAATAGTAAACAAAGTGTTCTATCTGAATATATGTAACAGTAATTCTTAAAAAAATCGAACTAAAAACCTTTTTACTCTTTAAAAGCAATTCGATCTACAGATCATGTTAAAGTAGGGCTCGATGCAATAATGAAAACTTGATCGAACAAACATACTTCATCTTTCTCTCTTTTGATTCTATCTCAAAATCCGTATAGTTTAGCTGTTATGACGACTGTCACAACCGTACCCTGACACAACTATACCCAGTCTTTCTTACAACCAGTAGAAATTTTGAAAGATCTGGTAATCAAACTAAAATTGAGTATCAGATATTTAGATAAAATTTTCAACTGTTTATTTCGAAAATAAAATTTTCGGTTTGAATTAGATAAATCTAAATATTGCGATTTCCAATTCAGTTTTCTCAAACACATTTGAATTATCTGTAATTATTTGACAATATTGCACAGACACGTGCTTATATGTCCTAAAATTATTCCAAACTTGAATGAATTTACAATGATTGACTCATCACATCATAAAAGCATCTTTTCACATTTCACCTTTCACCTTTTTCACCTTTTCACCGTTCAGCTTTTATTTGTGTACTAAATTATATTATAATTTTGGTATAATAAAAAAAAAGAAACTCAAATATACATACAATTATAAACAAAGTACATTACACATACTACATATACACATACATACACACACCTATTTTAAATAATATTGTAGAACAACTTATTACTGATTAATATGTTAGATCTATTAATTGTATTCTTTTTAATCTTATATTATGTGTGGTGTTGTAAAGACTTGCAATCAGTTCGTTTGGATGGTGGCCAATTTTAGTCTTGAAATTATGGGCACTCTTTTTTCATTTCTTCACTGATTGTCAGTGTATCCGTCACTTGGTGAATTAGCCATGTCGGTACATACCTTGGCGCTGATATTGCTTGTCTGAGTATTTTATTTTGCAATCGTTCCATTATTTGTAAGTTACTGACTTTATCAGCACCCCATAGATGGATTCCGTACATCCAAACTGGTTTGAGAATAACTTTGTATAATAAAATTTTATTGTACATCGACAGTCTTGATCTACTACTGAGGAGCCAATACATCGACCTTCGAATGTATTATAGATGTTCACGCTTTTTTTGAATATGAATTTTTCAGTTCAATTTCTAGTCCTATAAGCTATTTGGTTGACATTAATAAAATATCTCTAGACCTTATCGAGTTACATCGAACGGCTTTTAAATTTTTGATATCGGCTCAGCTGTTTTGGAGAAAACATCGATAACAGATCAAAAATCTGTTCACACACAACACACACATGCTTTTTCCAATTTGGGACTCATTCGACTCAGAATTGATTGAAATGTCGAGAGAACATAAAATTAGCAAACTAGATTTATTGATGGAAACATAAACTTCTTCTTCGGGAAGTGAAAAATATAGTACATATATTATTAAGAAGCCATATTGGACTGTTCATGTCATATGCCAGTACTTTAATTTCACAACATAAGTCAGCATTTTCCATCTCGAGTATCCCATAGGTCAATGAGGTTATTGTCTGCCAGAAATTGACCAAACCATTTGACATCATAGTTAGCACAGTATATAGACAGCAGAACAGTGACAGAATCTGCCCATAAACTCCATCGGTCTCCTGTTGGTCGGCTGGATGTAGACCATGTATGATCTTGTTTGAATAATGTCCCCGGGCGAACGGAGCGGCTCCCGCGGTGACTTGCGGCCTGCGGTCGGCATAATGTGACGTCACACAAAGCCACAATGCACAGACCCACAGACCGACCAGTATTTCATCGGCCCCAACCCCGACTCCTCTTCAACTTGTAGCTAACTGAGTGTTCGACAGTGGCAAATAATTCTTAGTACTTTGGGTATTTGCAACACTCTGGGTACTGGCGGTGGCATTTATCGTGATTGTGGAATGATGGTCACTTTTGATATATTTTTTTATATATAAGCAACTAATATATAATGTTGCATTATTATAGTTTTGTTCTTTGTCTTTAGTCATATAACTTTTATCAAAATTGAATCAATAATCAAGCCTTAAGATAGGTCCACAAAAAAATGTGTCATCGGCCCCAGCCTCGACTCCCTTCAACTTGCAGCTAACTAAGTGTTCGACAATGGCAAACAATACTTAGTACCTACTTTGGGTATTTGCAACACTCTGGGTACTGTCGGTGGCATTCATCGTGATTGTAGAATGATAGTCACTTTTGAAGGTATTTTTTATCTATAAGCAACTAATATATAATGTTGCATTATTATAGTTTTGTTTTTTTTTTTCTTTAGTCATATAACTTTTATCAAAATTGAATCAAAACATCAAGCCTTAAGATAGGTCCACAAAAAAAATTGTCATCGGCCCCAGCCCAGACTCCTCTTCAACTTGTAGCTAACTAAGTGTTCGACAGAGGCAAACAATTCTTAGTATTTTGGGTATTTGCAACACTTTGGGTACTGGCGGTGGCATTTATCGTGATTGTGGAATGATGGTCACTTTTAAAATGTATTTTTTTTATCAACAAGCAACTAATATATAATGTTGCATTATTTTAGTTTTGTTCTTTGTCTTTAGTCATATAACTTTTATCAAAATTGAATCAAAACATCAAGCCTTAAGATAGGTCCACAAAAAAAATTGTCATCGGCCCCAGCCTCGACTCCCTTCAACTTGCAGCTAACTAAGTGTTCGACAATGGCAAACAATACTTAGTACCTACTTTGGGTATTTGCAACACTCTGGGTACTGTCGGTGGCATTCATCGTGATTGTAGAATGATAGTCACTTTTGAAGGTATTTTTTATCTATAAGCAACTAATATATAATGTTGCATTATTATAGTTTTGTTTTTTTTTCTTTAGTCATATAACTTTTATCAAAATTGAATCAAAACATCAAGCCTTAAGATAGGTCCACAAAAAAAATTGTCATCGGCCCCAGCCCAGACTCCTCTTCAACTTGTAGCTAACTAAGTGTTCGACAGAGGCAAACAATTCTTAGTATTTTGGGTATTTGCAACACTTTGGGTACTGGCGGTGGCATTTATCGTTATTGTGGAATGATGGACACTTTTGAAATTTAGTTTTTTTTATCTATAAGCAACTAATATATAATGTTGCATTATTATAGTTTTGTTTTTTTTTTTCTTTAGTCATATAACATTTATCAAAATTGAATCAAAACATCAAGTCTTAAGATAGGTCCACAAAAAAATTGTCATCGGCCCCAACCCCGACCTCTCTTCAACTTGTAGCTAACTAAGTGTTCGACAGTAGCAAACAATTCTTAGTACTTTGGGTATTTGCACTTTTTGGGTACTGGCGGTGGCATTTATCGTGATTGTGGAATGATGGTCACTTTTGAAATGTATTTTTTATCTATAAGCAACTAATATAATGCAAAGCAAACTATATGTTTTGTTCTTTGTCCTCAGTCATATAACTTCTTTGGGATAACTTTTATCAACATTGAATTCGAACATCAAGCCTTCAACTAAGCAATTATTTTTTTTAACTACTGTTAACATAGGTTCACAAAAAAGTTGTCTTTATTGACTGTGCGGCATATGTTTTCTAATGCATTTTTTACCGCTGAACACGAATATAGTTTCCTGCTAATTGACACTACAACAGTTTTTGATATAATTAAATCAATCGTTTTTACAGTAAGAAATAAATCCACCGATAAGAACTATGTCTAGTGATGCAGTTTATGGTTATCATATTACCAAAAAAAATATTTCTAATTATTAGTAGGTTGAGAATAGTTCATTAAATTTTTTCTCATATGGTAAGTTATTGAATCGTCCAAAAATCGAAAGTGAAATTTTTTGCATATCTTCACATTTTGAAGCTTTAGAAAGATTGCATGTTTGTGGTTTATGTGTGTGTAATTGTTCGATCACGTTTTCAAGTGGATCAACCGATTTGAATGGTTCAAAAAACATTGGATTCTTATTGATGGGGAGATGTGCTGACTAGTTTTTGCCAAAGGCAGATGCAGCCGTTACAGAGATACAGAGCAAAAAAGTGTCGAAAATACAAATCAGATATTTGAGAGAACGGAGTATACGATTTGATCGATCCAAAAAGAAAACAATCAATTTGCAATGATGGGGAGAATTGATAATTAGTTTTTGGCAAAAGCAGGTCCAACCATTTTAGAGATACGGAGCTTAATGTGCAAAAATTGCAATTTTTGAGAGAAGTTCCAAAACTCATTCATATACTTCAAATAAATAACTTTAACTTTGCAATTCAGTTTATATAATTCTTATAAATATTACCAAATGACCTTTATTTTAAATTCGGTTGATTAAGTTTTGTTTATTTACTTTTCTGTGAAAGTAACAAACTTCGTATAGTTTATCTATAAGCTCTTATATTTTGTCTTTAAAATTAGAATAATAAAAGTTACAATTTTGATAATGATCTATTTGAAGACATTTAATATTTTTAGAATATTTCGTTACGATACGGGAAGTTCCAGCAATTTTCATTAAGGCACGATGCCATACATCACTGGTTTTAAATTATATTTTGATGATTCTTATCTAAACAATTTATTGCTAAGCAACTAGGATGTTCGGCTAGCCTGTTTTTATACTTTTTGAGAACGTATCTCACTTTTAATCAGCAGTAGTATAGATTTCCAGACTTTGAGTTTTATCAGAAATATCACAATGTTTTATAAAGCAAATGTTATCTGTTAAGAATTTCTTGGTCTGAAAAGTAAGTCCAGAACGTTCATCTAATACTACATGTACGATGTTAATAAGTCTGATAGAGTTTACAGAACAATTTTGATTCATACTAAAAAAGCAATGTGTACTCGATTATTTTTAGTCTGCTTATCAGATTCAAAAGGTGGTTATAAATCATCATGGCAATAAAAACAAACCTCTATTATTTTAGATATTAGTAAATTATTGCTGTGCTCGATAAAAAACGTCTGGCTTTTTATCTACAGAAAACACAATGAATATATTTAGTACATTTCATTTGTTTTTCTTGAAAGCAGAGAACTATGAAATAATTTTTACGACCTTGCTAGAGCATTTAGGCAGACACAATATTTTATATATTATTCTATTCAATGTTGATAATTTATCATATTGATTATATGAACTTCTTTTGAACATCAGTAGCCTAAAAAAACTATTTTTATAAGGAAACATATTTTTAATATACATTATTAATTAAAAATTTATTTCTCTACTGCATGATATCAAGATCTCTTACATGTGAGTAGAACCCTGATGTGCTGATTGAGTACACCCTACTTACAGTTTATACTTATATCCATTTTATTTGCAGCACATAAGCAACGAAGTAATAATTATTAACATTTCTGCATATAATTTACTATTTAAACACAAAAAATAAAGATATTTTAACTTTCCCTTATTTATGAATCCGAGCACAAAATTAAAGCTACCAAGACATTGATTCGGAACACTGTGGAAAAATCTATTGAACGCAGTCTACTTTTCAAAATTTTAATTAATTTTTTAAATTAAATAACTTTTCATAATATTTTCAGAGTTTTGGTTCAACTATCAACTCTATCAAAATGAGAAATTTTACCAATATCTCAGATGAGTAAACTCGATGTTCTCCTTGTTAGTAAATATTTATTGAATCAACAGAACAAAAAATCGTGAAATGTGAAATCAGGTAGAAAATAAACTGTATAAAAAGAAATGACGCTCAATACAAGACAGAAATAGCTTCTAAAATCTCGGATTCTGTTTATAAATATCTCAAAATACTTTCCGATTATTACGTTCACAGGTAAGTCTACTTTATCATTTATGCAGATATATCGAGCCGTGCTATAAATAAGAAGGGTAAATCTAACACTATTATTAACTCAAGTCCTCGGAGTGCCGATGTTGAGAAAAATTCAATTCCGCAAACACACAACCAAATCTATGTACTGAGTGATATACGATATCGCATATCTAATAAAAAAGTCGACAGCAGTACCTTCTTTTACGTTTTCTATTTTGCATTGGCTTTGGAAAATATATGGTTACATCCGTGTCATTTATTTCTGGTTTTGAGGAGAAAGGCATCATGATATGGTTGAAAATACTATTGTGCGATTCTAAAGAATTATGTGGGATTTGATTTCATACAAGTTTTAGGAAAAATTAATTATTGGTTTTAAATATAAATTCAAAGAATTGTTATATCTTGATATTTCATTTATTACACATACAGTTTCCTATTTGTTCAAAAAAAATTTACATGATATTTCATCTATTACATATACAGTTCCCTATATATTTTCAAAATTTTTAAAATGTATTTACTGTTCGGAGTTAAGATAGCAATGTCACATTTTATCTTAAAGCAGTTTTTAGCATGTGTTCAACTTTTACGGGAAATTTAAAAAGCGATGGGATCTTGTCATTTTTTAAGAAATGTTGACACGCTATTAAGAAACCATGTGTTTGTTTCGTTCAAGGCCGTATTGTCCAAGCGTTTGTTTATGACCTTGTCGTTATGCAATTGTAAAAGCAACCCCTCAGCGAATTGACTTTTACGTTCTCTTCTAACCCTATGTATACCCTAAACGCCCGAATTTTAAACTCAAATTAAACACACACACACACAATATATATATATATATATATATATGTGTGTGTGTGTGTTTGTGTGTATATATAAGCTATGACTACATATTTAAAAAAAGATGTATACCTTATCTATTATTCGACTTTGGTCAAAATAGTAAAATCTTTATACTCATACAAGTAGCGATATTAATGAACGTTTAACTACAATCTGACTCGTGCTAAGATACTAAAATATTTTCTCAGCATGTTATCACTATGTATAACAATGCCGACTACATTTTGGCTGAGAAAACTTCTGAAATATGACATACTAAACGACTCTAATAAATATCGCCCGAAAATTAATTACGGTACATTAAATCAGAGTATAATTCGTTCGTCGGGCCCCGTTGCCGCCCTGACTACGTGATACACATTTCGATGGATCGCGTGCTTACTGCCAACTGCCTTTATGTTTGCCTATTCCCCAATATGATAAGAGGACAGTTGGTAATTATTTTATTCACACGATAAATTACAATTATTAACAATTATTATTCACGAACAAATTGTTAAATTTGTAGAATTAATCTGATAGTTATCAGGAGCGCTGAACATGTAGGGTTGTTGTAGCCCAGTGGTTGCGCGCCCAAATCGGGTTCAAAGTCATCCTTATATCTTTTATTAGTGATATCTATTTTTCCTTGAAAATTTCTATCAAATATAAATTTCTATTTGAAGAAATCGCTGCTGTAAAAAATGGAAATGGGCTATCTCTTACACTAAGCTTCCCTGATTGAATTGAAGTTTGAATCAGCCCAAGGGCCCATTTGATTTGATTTGATTTCTTAAATTTGGATTCCAAATTAAATCGATATTTTTGAAGTTCATGAAACTCTTTTGCAGTTGGTTTAAGTCAAATGAATTTTTGAAATGCGACAATAATCTACATAAAACCTTATACTTACAAAACTATTCAAAACGATAAGCAAGATAAAAAATATTTGCCTACTATTGCATTGAATCCAACAAAAACTTCTAAACCTATAGAATAAGATACACATATAAAATGAATTTTTGAAATGGTTGGCGTATGTTAAATCTTGAATGGAAATTATATTATGGTGAACTATTTATTCTATTTTATTTAGTTCATTAACTTCCCGTAAGGTAAGTTATAGTAATAGGCCAAAAAATTAAAATAAATTTCTTTGCATATCTTTACCTTTCAGAGGTTTCTAAACATTTTGGCATACCTCAGAAAAAATGGATGTGTGTGTATTTGTGGAGACAATTTTTCGTTGACGATTTCGACGGATCAACCGATTTTTAATGGTTCAGAAAGCATTCGATACCTGTTAATAGCATGATACTCTGATTAGTTTTTGACAAAGGCAGGTCCAGTTACGGAGATACGAAGCAAAGAGTGAAAAAATTGATATAGAGTTTTTGAAAGAACGGAGTATCCGATTTGAATGATCTAAAAAATATTCCATTTGTAATGATCGGGAGAAGTAATGATTAGGTTTTGGCTAAGGCAGGTCCAGCTGTTTTGTATATATATAGAGCTAAATGTGCAAAATTAGCTGTTTTTGAGAGAACTAAGCATCCGATTTGCATTATACAAAAAACTTTTTGCTTGTATAGATGAAACGATTGCTTTTGAAGAACGAATTTTTTTTTTATCTCATTTTTTTAGTTTAAAAATATTTTTGTAAATATCGAAAAATAATTCGGATTTTAATTTGAATTATAGCTAAAGTTCTAAACATCACTCATATAACACTTCAAATATTAATTTTAACTTTGCAATCCAGTTTATATAATGCTTAGAAACATTACACAATGTTCTATATTTTAAATCCGATTGATGAAGTTTTGTTTATTCACATTTTATAAAATAAGAATAATAAAAGTAATATTGTTTATAATAATCTATTTGAAAACATTTAATATTCCTCTAACATTTCATTAAGGTACGAGAAGTTTCAGTAATGAAATAATTTTGCTATTATTAAATATGTTTTTTTTTAAATGAATTAAATATTATTTATATTCACTAGATCGTTATATGACATACACTTTGATTTATTTATTTATTTATTCATAAGCAAGCCGCATTCAATAATAATAGATATTATTTCAGGCTCTTGTCAAGATTCTTTTATATACTACAGCAAAATTTTTGACGTTTTCAAGAGTAAGTAGAAAATTGCAGTGCTAAAATATCTGAGATTAAATCGAGTTTTTCAATTTTACTGCATTTTTAGAAACTGTTAATAAGATATACAAATATGTACTAATTATGAAATTGCATTGTTCGAAAATATATAAGACATGTGAATTAACTAAAAATTAAAAAAAAAATTTTTTTTGTAAGTGAGGAGAAAATTAAAACGTGATCATGCCTAATAATCCGAAATACTAAAGAAAAAAAGATTACTAATCTAGAATGATGTGACTAATGACAAAACGGCGACAATTTGAAAATTAGACCGTTTTCAACCACTTTCGAGTTTCTCTAATTTTTAAATATAGTTAACATTGAATTTTGGTGATGCGTCTAGTACCTAGTAGCATTGGAGATTCTTTGAAAATTTTAAGTAAATCGGTTCAGTAAATCTCTAGAAATCGTGGTCATCATATTGAAAAAGACGGCTTTGAGAAAAACGTTTAAAGTTTCGCAAAAGGGAAAAAAACAAAATAGGGTGATCATGGTCAAACATCTGTATCTCCAAAAAAAATTTGAATTTTCAAAAAATATTTTATACACATATAACTATGTGGTTAAACTTTAAAAATATGAAACAAAAAAACATTTTTTTTAAATTTCTACATTAGAATACCGCTGCTAAAAAATAAACCAGAACATATAGTATTGTTATTTCACTTCAATATATGGTATATCTTTACTCATCCTATAGAGAATAAATCGTTAATAAATAGCTATTTATCTGATATACTGGGAATTATCATAGAATATGATAAAAATCATTTACTAACACAATCAATTCAATATGGCCCTATGCCAAAACCTTTACAAATAAATTTCCACCTGCTCTCCCTCTAATCTAAAATAACATACACACATAACGACATAAACCATGAAAGGAAAATAGATAGCAGCGAGACAGGATGTGTAATTTTCTACCGTAGTTCAGGAACTTATTTATTATTGCTGCAAACTTGTACCATGATGTACGAAGGATAAATTACCCTCGTTATGCAATTACATGCTATCATGAGTCAATATGAGCATTCATTCGTCCACGATTCAATGATAAAATGTAATGTAATGTTATAGTTGATTTTCGATTTTATTGTCTCATATATGCGATTTACGACTATATTATAAAGGATTTTGCTTATTTGATATGAATCACTATAATATTCAACCTTTTACTGGGCAATTTTTGTCTAAAAACTTAGAAGTTGAACCTTCGAGAAATATATATAAATATATATATATATATATATATATATAAATATATATATATATATATTATATATATATATAAATATATATATATATATATATAAATAAATATATATATATATATATATATATATATATAGTAACCACGAATAATACGAATTATTTCAATAAACTGAGGTTTCTTACACGGCACAGATTTTTCATTTGTTGTATTATTTTTACTATAATTATTTACTGGAGACGGGATAAGATATTCCTCCAATCCATATTTTTTTATCAAATCACGATTTTTATTAGGACGTAACCTTGAAATCTAATGACGTTTCGAACAATATGGTTCTTGTGTTCATAGGTCTCGCACGACCACCAATCACAATCGACCAGTATAGAAATGATATCGATATCGAATGCTGAATCATTGGCACGCTTTTCCGTTGCATTTGCACAGATTTATACTCTAAAGAAGTCTTAATTCAAAAACTTCAGTGTTTTATGACTTGTTTGGATTATCACATCTTAGCTAAATGAATCAACCAGCGAAAAATTAGATGGAATCAATAGTGCTGGTAGTACTAATTAACAGTAGATGATAACAATAGATATAAATAATAATTCGTATATAAATAATCTATATTAACAGAAATATTTAATCATTCTAAAAATACCGTAGGGCATGTTATAGTATTCGCAAAAAAAACGAAAATGAAAATTTTTGTTTACCTTTACGTTTCAGGGTTTCTGAACATTTTAGCATACGTTACAAAAAATGGATGTATGTGTGTGTGTGCATGTGTGTATGCGTGTATGTATGCGTGTATGCGTGTGTGTATGCGTGTGTGTATGTGTGTGTGCACGTGTGTGTATGTTCGGATACAAATTTTCGACGACAATTTCAAGAATACCGTTCAAACCATTTGAATAGTTCAAAAAACAATTCGTATTGATAAGGAGACGTCGTGCTGGTTTGTTTTTGGCAAAGGCAGGTCCAGCCATTTTGAAGATGCGTGGCAAAAAGTGCCAAAAATGGTAATTCAGTTTTTGAGAGAACAGAGCGTCCAATTTGAATGATTCAAAAAATATTTTATTTGTATTGACAAAATAAAAAACTGTATAAATTATTTGGAAAAGCAGGTCTAGCGGCTTCGGTAATAAATGAAAAAAGTAAAAAAAAATGCAATTTGGCGGTCAAAAATGATCATTAGGCTTATGCACATCAAATTATCAGATTTTTATAGAGATTCCAATGATAAGTACAAATTTTGTTCACATTTCTATGTGTTTTTCATCCATATTTTATCTCTAAAACAGTTACGCAGTGCGATTGCTTTGAAAATAAGTTCACACTTTCAAAATATAAAAATATTTAAATTTTTTACAAAATAATTTGATTTTTTTCAAAAATTTCAAAAATCTTAAAAACATATTTTTTTTCAATATTTTCAAGAGATATAGCCATTCTCATAGCAAAACTAATCGAAGTGCAATAATTACAAGAAATTATTCGTCCTAGTACTATTCAATGGTAGATCATAGTAGGTGCCAACTATCGATGTTAGCATATTTATTTTATTCTATTGAAAAACTATAATTAAATAATTTTATTCTATTGATAACCTATAATTCAAACTTTTCATATTTTTAATACCAAAGACGTTTTGTGTTAATATTTCTCAATAAAGACAACCAACCAACGTCTAGAAAATTAAGAAAAATCGGTATGATTTTTGATACTAAATAGTATTACTTTATATTAGGTATTCGAACCTAACCAACATTATAGATATCAATAGTGTGAATTACAACGATCGATATTAGCAAAATTATTTTATTTTACTTAAGAAATTACAGTATTTTTATATTTTAGATACCAAATACTATGTTGGGTTATAACTTTTTTGCAAAATCAACACTAGCAAAAAAAATACGTGGAGTCAATACTGACAGTACCAACAGTATTAGCAAAACTAATTCTCCCACAAATAACCATCTTCAAATTTATGTACCAACCAACCCATTGATATTGTATCGTAGTTCCTTTACCCATCGTTTATTCCATCTTGGACTGGATTTAGCATATTTCCATATTTTATACAATATCGTTCCACATCGACCAGACAAGCAACTCCTAGTGGCCAACTGTTCCTCTCGTCGAGTGTCTGCGATTTACATTTGGCTGAATTCGTGATGTAAGAGGCATTGGCAATGCAGTAATACAATATGTCACATTCAAATTCATTCATATGTAACAAGTGGAAATCCAAACAGATGGATATAAATATAAAATTACATCAAATCGGCATGTACGGCGCAGTCTGTATACGAGCCGTGACATGGAAATGTGATTGTAAGCCGATAGGATAGAAATCAACCCCATAGTTGTCATGTTTGTCATGTTTTTCTTCAATAACAAAGTTGGAATTTTTGAATATTGCATATTGCAAAAAATAATGCAAAACTAGTGGGGCGCATGGCATCGTGCCTTAAGGCAAATTGCTGAAACTTCCTCTACCAAAAATTTCTTTTTTTAAAAAATGATTAACATTTTTGAAAAAAAATTACTCTGAAAAAATTAGATTTATGAGAAACTATAAATTTTTGACAAAAATATTTTGGAAATTCTGAAATTATTTCCGAAGCAATCGTACTGCTTTAACTGCATAGCGACGAGCGCGTAAGCGCCGCGTCGCAGTCTAACGGATAAACATTAGTACGGAACCCAAAGGAATGTAAACAAAATTTATACTTATTGTTAAAATCTCTGATAATCTATATCTGATAATTTGATGTGCATATGTCTAATGATCATTTTTGACCGCCAAATGGCATTTATTTTTACTTTTTTTACTAGATCTCCGGAACCGCTAGACCTGCCATGAAAATCAGATCAGTTCTTCATCTCGTTCATACGAGTAAAATGCTTTTTGAATTATTCAAATCGGACGCTCCGTTCTCTCTCAAAAACTGAGTTACCGTTCTCTGGCACTTTTGTGCCTCAAATCTTCGGAACGACTAGACCTACCTTTGCCAAAAACTAATCAGCACGTCTCCTTATCAATACGAATAGAATTTTTTTTGAATTATTCAAATCGCTTCATCCGTGTCCCGAAATCGTCGACGAAAATTTGTATCTGCACACACACATACACACATATACATCCATTTTTTCTAAGGTATGCCAAAATGTTCAGAAGGTTTGAAACGTAATGATATATAAAAATTTTTCATTTTCGATTTTTTGCGATTACTGTAACTTACCCTACGGAAGTTAATGAAAAAATTCTTTCCCCATAAGCAATTATTTCGTCAACACAAGTAGACAGTTTTTTAAAACTTTCAATCGGATGCTTAGTTTTCTCAACATCTGCCATTTTTGGCACATTTAATTCTTATCTCCATAACGGCTAGACCTGTCTTTGCTAAAAACTAATCAGCACATCTCCCTGTCAATAGGAATCGATTGCTTTTTGAATTATTCAAAATACTCGACAAAAAATGTCTCCACACATACACACACGCACGTACACACATACATTTTTTCTGAGAGATGCCAAAGTGTTCAGAAACCTTTCAAAAGATATGCAAAAGATTTCATTTTCGAATTTTGAACAATTATAATGTTAAAAATATGAACTCAAACTCT
>NW_020536999.1:52617945-52634307 GCF_003426905.1 Ctenocephalides felis | reverse complement strand
ATGGATAGATAGATAGGTGAATATGCAGACAGGTGAATAATATATAATAAAGAAAAATATTACGGATTAGATCAATCATTTACATACTCAGGAAGTTTATGCAACTTGCCACAAGGATGCAAATACCAGTTTCAACTACTTTTATCATTTATTTTATTGACAGCCTTAAAGTATACTCCTACATGTTGATTTGTTAATGATAATATGAATTAAAATGATGAGAATGTTATTAAAAACATCAATTAAAAAGTCTAACAATTCATTATGCATTCATTATGCAGTTCATTTTTTGAAAACATCCAGGGAAAACTATATGCAAATTTTTATTTACTACCCATTTAATACAAGAATGAATTCAACTTTCTTATGATCAATATTTAACTAATTGAACGATATATATTCTGCTTATATCAATATGATCGGAAAGATGTGAAAACTGCTATTTTGTATGGATACTCTGGGAAATTTATGGACCGATTCTGCGCATAACAGAGAAATGTTACGGCATAGCTATGTTACGCTCCGACCTCCATACATATTATGCGAATGAATCATACTGAATGCTGTCAAAATATCATGTATTTGCTGTTCATTCCGGCGTTTTTAAGCATAAACTGCAACGTCACTCGTATGTTACCTAAGAGGAATCAGAAACACACTTATCTAACATCGTTTTTTTGACATTGTGCGGCTTTTAGGTTATGTTTGTATGAGAAAAATCTGAGAAATTCGCCTGACTGAACACCAACCGCATAACTTTTGTCTATATTACTATGGAAAATTCTTCATAACATGACCTTATCATAACATTGCGGCAGAATCGGTCCCTTAATTGATCAAACATAGTCACTTTACTTTTTATATGAAAAATTAAATAGCTTTAATATTTTACTAATGATAACGTGTATTTAAATACGAAAATAACTAAAAAATGATAAATAATGAACTAAAAAACTAACATGTTTCTGAAACATTGCTTTATTAACTCTTTAGCTTTATAGGCGACATCTGCTTGATTATTTCACGAATGTGTCGACTTGTGCTTCAATATTTATTACTCAGAGTTACTATTGAAAATTCTAATTTGTCATTATGTATTCTAGTATTTTAGAAATGTAATGTTTGATTTTTAAATACATTTATAACGCTAAAGATTGGAATATCTGAAATTATTTTGTTCAACAAACACTGGCTCGTACAGCAGCGTCACTCTTACCAAAAACGCTGTTGTATCAAAAACAAATAATAATTAATTTTTGTTCCCAATTGCCAGAAAAAGACCTTGATGTCACTTATTTTACATATTTGCTTAGCAATTGAGAATCATTCTTCGCAATTTTTTTTACAAAACTCCGTGTATTTTTTTTTTTTCAAACATTTTGAAACTAGCTAAACCAAACACACATTCAACAGTCATTGTTTTTAAAACTCATTGTACTTTTTAATATAAACAAAAGTCTACTAAATATCTACAAAACACATGTTGGAAAAACAGCCAGAAAGCGAATAGATTTATCGCTCTGAATTCGAATGTTCACTAAATCAATATTGTTTGAAACGGATGTTATAAATATGCAAAACGAAATTTATTACTCACACGGGAGATAGCTATATATTTATAAAAAAGCTTTCATGCGGTAAAATTAACCCGAAATTTGAATGTTTTGTATTTCAATTACAATTTACTATATGTCATTGTTCATATTGGAAAATTATGTGATTTTATTCGTGTTGGAGAATTTATTTTCAAATGTGATAAAATATAAATAAGAGTAAGGTGCACTTCAAACAACTTACATTTTTGTGACTATATTCAAACTATATGGATTGTCTATCAGTATATTTTTACATTTCTAAAGTTATTCATAAAAAATAATATATAAATGCAAGATAAAATTGTAAGATTATTGCTTCTATCTAAAAAAAACTCATATATTTTTTTAAATATGAATTCGAGCAATTTCTGTTATTTATGAAAATTATAAAGAGTATTTTTAAATAACAAAAATCCAATTTCAGGGAATAATCCAGATTAGACTCATGGTCAGATAGTTTCAGGCATGTATTAATTTATAGATATAATTATTATATTAATTAATAAATACATTTATTTAAAACCATTGTCGCAAAGCTTTTTGTCTGAAGTTCAAATATAGTTTTTTTAATATAATCATATTCCCACAAATATAGGAAGAAACAGACATATCTTAATGCCTATAATTCATTCCTAAATATACTTTGCTAATATAATTATGCACTCATAGCTAACATATTTTATTATTTATAGCTCTTATAGTATAGGTAATAATTTAATGAATAAAATAATTAATGCTGCATAGTATCATGCCTTGAGGAAAACTGCTGGAACTTCCTTTACTTTGAAAATATTCCAGGAATAACTAATCAATAAATCAGTGTAAATATTGATCAATACTTGGTAACAATTATTTTAAATACTATGTAATCTATATAAATATTATGAATTTTATCATTCATATTTTATACTGCAAAGACCTTATCGCACTAAAAACTTAAATATATTTACAAGAGTTGTTGCAATATATAAACAAAACCTAATCAAGCCGATTTCAAATGAATCAATTAGATGATCTTACACATATTAAATATAAACATTTTAAAACTGAATTAACTATATTTTTTTATTTGAAGTGTAAAATTGCTATTAGATTTTTAAACTTTAATCTTTGTATATTTGTGAAAATTTTAATTGAATCAGAATTATTTTCGATATTTTTAAAAGAATAAAAATATCTATAGTTGTGAGAATTATAATTTTTTTTTTGAAATACATGAAACTATTAAATTTCATTTAAATTACTAAAATCTATGATACAGTTTAATGAATTGTGTAGATCAGGTAGTTCTGATTTTTTTTTAACTCTGTTTTATTTAGCAATCAGAAATACATAAAGATTCCTATGAGCTAAAATGACAATATTTAAGATTTATATTATTTAAGAGCGATGCCTAAGAAGAACTCCAATGAGATCTTTTCAGTTTTACAATTAATATTGATAATATTATATTAGACCTAATCTAAGACTAAGTCTAAAGGCAAATACAACAAGAAATTAAAATATGCATTACTTCAATCTATCAACATAAAAAAAATTAATAAAAATCATTTAATATGAATTTCACACGAAAATGGTTATATAGTTGAAGAAAAACTATTATTTGAAGTTTGATAAATTAAGAGGTTAGTTTTCACAGTATTTTATTTAAGGAATTACAAAGTTATTTATGTTAAATTAGTAAAAATGTAATACTATTATAAAGAGTATGTAATTGATAAAATTACAACTTACAGTAATTTTCACTGTAAGTTTTTAATTTTTTATTATAAATTTTGCTTTTCTTTATAAACTTTTACCTTTGTTATACTATCCAAATTTTCATTTTTACCTCAACACTTTACATTTTATTGGGAACAAGTTCAAGAAGATATCCGGGTATAAAGTTCCTCTCCTACGTTAGACCTTTCTAAGCCGACATCTCTTTGTCGACACTCTTGTAGGAAAAAAAAATCAAATTCTCCATTTTATACCTTTGATACATGAATACGCTTAAGTTATAAATACGTTCTCTTTTCAGACGAAGAGCCGAGATAGAATTATAGTTGAAGAGATAAAATAAATATTTTTTTGCTGTTAAAATAAATTTTGTTAATTTATAGATCGTTGAAGGAAACTAGTGGGACGGATGGCATCGTGCCTTATGGCAAATTGTTGGAACTTTCGTATCAAAAATTATTATTTTATAAAAAACGAATAACATTTTTAAAAAAAAATTTACTTCGAAAAAATTATATTATTGAGAAACTATAAATTGGACAAAAAATTACTTTTCTTTGAAAAAAAAAATTTTTTAAAAAAAAAAAATTTTTTTTTTGAAAAGAAATGTTTTCTTTATTTTGACATATTTTAAAAGATCTGAACTTTTTTTAAAGCAATCGTACTGATTTAACTGAATAGAGACAAAATATAAAGCGCGTAAGGGCCGCGTCTCTGTCTAACGAATAAACATTGGTACTGAACCCATGGGAATGTAAACAAAATTTATACTTATTGTTAAAATCTCTATAAAATATCTGATAATTTGATGTGCATATATCTACTGATTATTTTTGACCGCCAAATGGAATTTTTTTTTTACTTTTTTCGTTAGATCTCCGAAACCGCTAGACCTGTCTCTTATGAAAATTTGATCAATTCTTCATCTTGTCAATACAAGTAAAATGTTTTTTTAAATTATTGAAATCGGACGCTCCGTTTCTTAAACACTGAGTTACCGTTTTTGGCATTTTTTGCCCCGTATCTTTGGAACGGCTAGACCTGCCTCCGCCAAAAACTTATCAGCACGTCTCCTTATCAATACGAATCGAATGTTTTTTGAATTATTCAAATCGGTTGATCCGTGTTCCCAAAATCGTCGACAAAATTTTGTATCCAAACACACACATATACGCACGCACACATACACACACACATATACATCCATTTTTTCTAAGGTATGCGTAAAGATATATAAAAAATTTCATTTTTGATTTTTTTGCGATTACTATAACTTGCCCTATGGGAAGTTAATCATGATGCACTCAATACTTTGTAATTGAAATCATACGCTAAATAAATACTAATGATCAGTAATTTAGAAATTATATTAAGGTCTCGTAAACTAAACAACGGTACTCACAACCAAAACAAATAACAAAGAAAGAAAATACTTTTATTATTAAAAAATATTATTCCTACTTGTTTTTGAGATATCGGTGGTGAAACTTCTCACACCGCTAATCCAAATATTTAACATTTTTTTTTTTTTTTTTTTTTTTCTTTCTTTATTTGGCCTCTAATAACAATACAGCCACATACAATATTATATTAACATAATTTATATATTTATACCACTTAATCTAATAAAATTAACCAAAATACTATAGCACTTTACACTTCTTAATATTGTAAGTAAATTAACTGGTTTGTCTATGCAATTGCACTCATGCAGCTTATTCAACATATCTTGTCTGTTTTTTTCAAATAGGCCACACTCCAATATTAAATGTTCACCACTTCCAACTGCTTTACCACACCTACATGCATTCGAAGCTGCAACACCTATCCGATGCAGGTGTGATGGAAAGCTTCCATGGTTTAATCTTAACCTCGTTAATGTTACTAAGGTTCTTCTATCCTCGAATTTGAAACTTTCTTGCCACATTCTGCTTCCCACTGCTGGATTGCATATTCTATAATATGCCCCTCTAGTCTCATTTGGATCGATCCATACTTTTTGCCACTCTTTAAAATTTCTATTTTTACACCGTTTCACATAATCCTTGTATGTTGCTACGTGCATAATAGATCCATTTTTTGTTGCTTGTTTTGCTAATTTATCAGCTATTTCATTTCCTTTGATTCCTGAGTGAGCCTTAATCCATATTATTTTAATGGTATACCCTATTCTCATCAGCCTAATAATATCGTACCACACTTCATATAACAATATATCTGATGTCTGAGTTTTGTTGTATAAATTTTGTAGAGTTTCTATACTACTTTTACTGTCGGTGAATATAACTGTCTTCATTATTTTGTGCCTTTGAATTAACTCTATTGCCTTTTTAATAGCAAAAATTTCCGCAGTAAAAATTGAAGCAAAATCAGGCAGTTTATATCCCAACTTAATGTTCAAATTTTCCAAATATATTGCACAACCCACTTTCTGATCAAGCTTAGATCCATCCGTGTAAATTACATTGTAATCTCTTATTTTTGTCATGTTTATATTAAAAATATCATCAGAAATGCTATATATATCCAGATAAAGTGTATTATAATATGGGTGTTTTGTATAATTGATACCTTCCTCTCTTATTTATTTACATACAAATAGCTATTAACTAGGCATGGTTTTTTTCGCTTTTTCCAATACTTATATATTGTAGTGTCTATTGAAATTTTACCTACTTTTTCTATAATTTGATTATCCTGTATTATTATTTTTTTAAGTATAAATTTGTCACAAATAACTGTCGTCTTAGGTATAAAGGCATCTCCCCACTTTCCACCAAAAGGGCATTAGTGGGAGTGGATCGCATAGCCCCCATACAAATTCTCAAACAGTTATATTGAGCTTTGTCCAATACCCTACAGTAAATCGAATTATTAAATACAATACATCCATAATCAAAAATGGGTCTTATTAGTGTTTTATAAAGATTCAAGGACGCAATAGGGTGTGATCCCCACCATGTACCATTCGTCATTCTCAAAATATTTATTCTTTTTTCTACTCTTTTAAGCACATAATCCATGTGTTGTTTGAAAGATAACTTTTGATCAAATATAACCCCTAAGAATTTGTTATATTTTTGTACTTTAATGATGTGATATTTACTATTTATCTTATCCACATGATTAATATTTCTGTGTCTTGTATAAATACCAATTGAACTTTTATTATCTGATAATTCCAGACCTTTCTCTTCCAGCCACACATGAAAGCGATCAATATTCTTACTCATTACCTCACAAGCTTCTTGCAGGCTTGCTTTTTCTACGTAAATAACCACATCGTCCGCATACTGCAAAATTTTTGTTTCTGGCTCCAAGATCCCTTCTATATCTCTTACGTATATCGCATATAATAAAGGGCTTAAAATACCTCCTTGTGGTAATCCTTTATATATTTTTCTTGGTCCAATTATTTTACCATTTATCCTAAAATATACTTCCCTTTCAAAGATATTATTAGTAACTGCCCTAATAAAATTACATGGTAATCCGATCTTTGACATAGTTTCTGATAATGTTTTAGGTAAAACATTATCGTATGCACCCTTGATGTCACTAAAAAGTGCCACAACATACTTATTTTTCGTAAAGGATATATGTAAGTCACTAATAAAATTACTTAAACTATCCTGTGTTCCCATACCCTTCCTAAAGCCAAATTGACTTTTTGGTAGTATTCCATATTTTTCACTCCACCACTCCAGTCTTCTTTTAATCATTCTGTCCTTAACCTTTGAAACACAGGATGCAAGAGAAATCGGTCTATACGTGGAGATCTCATTCGCATCTTTATTAGGTTTTTTGATTAAAATTGTAATATACTTATTCCAGGCCCCAATTACTTCCGGATTTGTCCATACTTTATTCAACAATTTTAGTAAAATCTCTTTTGCCACCATTGGCAAGTTTATGAGCATAGAATAAAATATTCCATCCATACCTGGTGCGGTATCGGTACCTTTAATTAAAGCAATTTCTAATTCCCACAATGTAAAAGGTTTCACTAATAGGAATGTTTCGCGTCCAAAAACCTTTTTATCCACATTGAAATAATCATTTCTAACACTAGATGGAGCATAAGTATCAATAATATTATCAATCATCATTGGGTTAACGTTTTCTTGTAAATTTTCAGGTTCTATATATTTTTTCAAACATTTAATTGTTCTAAATACTTCCCTGGTAGACGTATTTGGTTTGATATTATTTGTATATTCATGCCAACTATCTCTCTTCTTTCTTCTGAATATCGTTCTGATTTCAGCATTAATGTTTTTACATATTAAATAATTATGGTAGTTAGATTTCTGCCTATAATTTTTTTCTGCGTCTCTTCTTTTCCTAATAAGTTCGTCGCACTCATTATCCCACCAAATAGGTTTAAAGTGTTTGATATTGGAACATATTCTCTTTTTTGGTATACTTTTCTCCGCTGCAATATTGATTATGTTCATAAATTCTGTATAAGCAACAACCGGGTCATTTACTTCAAAATCATTTGAGTAATACTCAATTACTTTTTGATATTTTGTCCAGTCGGCAGCTTTGCAATTCCAATATTCCCTAGTTCTATTTATAATAGGTGATTCTCTTAGTTGCATCATTATTGGATAATGATCAGATCCAAGAGAATGTTTCCTGACATTCCATACAATTTTATGTGCCACCTCGTGAGTACACAATGTAATGTCTACCACTGTCGAACTATTCTTAAAATTCAAAGTCGGATTCCCGTCATTTAATATAATTAAATTGTTGTCATTAATAACTTCCAATAAGTTATTGCCAATCTTATCATTCCAATTACACCCCCATGCCATATGATGTGCATTAAAGTCACCACAAATTATGTAAGGTTTGGATATCTGACTTAATAAATCATTCCATTGACTAACAGAAATATTATAGTTAGGTACAATATATACCGAAATTATAGATAGTTGATGTTTTCCTGCACAAAATTCTATACCAGATATTTGGAATTTATTTATATCAATTGTTCCCGTATTAAAAGCTAATACTTTGTTTATAATTATTTCATTCTTAACTAGAATTGCAGTACCACCATACCCATCTTTTCTGTCACTGCGCACAGTCTTATATCCCCTGAGCGAAAATTTCCTATCACTCTTCAACCATGTTTCTGAAAATGTAGCAATATGTACTTTGTTTTCAAATAAGAAATGCTCAATACTACTTTTGTTATGTATCAAAGACCTACAGTTGAATTGTAGAATATTTGTTACCATAAAATAAATTGTAATTGTGATTGTATAATTTTCTTTTGCACATTTTCCATGCGCTCATTAACCTTAATTTCTCCTATTGTTGTCCACATCTCCTTCACTACCTATTCTATTCATTACCTCTCTTAACATTTTGTTGATGTCTTTATTATTAGGTTTGTAGTGTTTTTTAACTAGTTTGATAAATAAATTCAAAAATTCATCGGTATGTTCTTCATTGACGTTCTTTATGGTATCTACTTCTTTCTCTTTGTCTTTGTTATCAACTTCATTCCTAGTGGATACTCGATATTTTTCTCTAAAACCTTCCCTATCTGTATGCACCCTGTTCCTTTCACTTGATTCCCCTTTTGATTTATCTTCTTTTCTATTAATTATATTATTATATTTGGTTCTTTCTTGTTTTTTGGCAATGTTTCTCTTGAAGGGTCTTGTAGATGTACTGTACAATATTGATGTGCTGGCCGATACCGGTTCATCATTGTTATCTTCCAGGTCAGATAAAATTTCAAATTTATTTCTAAGAATGTTGTTGTTAATTTGTAAACTTTTCCTGCTTTCTGTGCTTATCACTGGAAATTCTTTTCTTTGTCTAAATTGGTTAGACTACCTCTGGTTATTCTGGCATACTTGTTGTTTTCTACAACTGACCTTGCTTCGTGAAAAGCTAAGTTTTGTGTTGCCATTATTTCATATATTTTCTTATATTTCATAAATATTGGGCATTCCCTATTATATGCTGCATGTTTACCAAAACACAAGCAGCATCTTAAATCGTCCGTATTTATGCAATCTTGTAAGGCGTGATTTTCTGCGCATTTTGGACATCTTACCTCTCCTCGACACTGATCACGAACGTGGCCGAATCTCCAACATTTGTGGCATTGTATTACTTTTTTCACGAATGGTGTTACTGGGCATTTAACAGAGTGGATCGCTACTTTTTCTGGTAATTTTGTCCCTTTAAAAGTGAGTTTAACACACTGTGATTTGTATGTCTTATGATTTTCTTTTTTTTGATCTTATACATTTAACTCCCACTATCGGATACTCGGATTCGATGACATCCACAATTTCTTCCTCAGATAATTCGCTATCTACGTCAAAAATGATTCCGGTCCGCACCGTTAAATATTTGGGGATATACGCTCTTAGATTATTCGATTTGAAAAATTCACCATCTAATAGTCTATTAGCTGTCACACCATTACTTAAAATCAATTTTACTTTGTTTTTACCAATTACTCCAATTTCTTCCAAATTTGTTTTCATATTTGGCCATGCATCATGAATTTTTTTTTCCAAGTGCCATAGGATGCAGGCGTCCTATGTTTTTATTATAAGATTCTACGTATATTATATATGGTCCCTTATCGTAACTGTCATATCGTACTTTATCCTGTTCGTAATTGTCGGGCATCATTTCGTTTTCTTTGTCATTATGTTTTGTTATTTTACTCGAGTCCTCACCACAATCATCAAATTGCATTACGTTATCTAACTCATGAAAGTCATGCAACATTTTATCATTCTGATCATTTATTTCGGTATTACTCGACCCCGCACTAATATTTTCATTGGTCATTTCTTCGTTGTTTGCATAAGTTGTTGTTTCCCTTAAATCCTTATCGCACTCATCAAATTGCATAACGCTACTTAATTCTTGACTGTTCCGATTTGCTTCAGTATTCTGATTGATATTTACAATATTCGATACCATAGTATTTCTTTCATTACTTGTTCCATCACTATTATTATAATTTGAAATATCACTATTATTTGTTATCTTAGACGCCGTGTCATTGTTATTATTTCCCACAGTATGTATAATATTTTCGGTTCTTCTAAGTTTGGTTGCACTTTTGCCAATTACTTTATTCATAATTTTTAATTTATTATCTTCCTTAATTGTTTTATTTTTGTTACTGTTCTTTTTATCTTTACTATCTGATATTGCAGAAATTCTGGTATGTTTTTTATACTTATGTAATAATCTGTTCTTAATTACATCTACCTCACTCATGATGCTACTAGGATTTTTGTTTGAATTATAATGTACTTCTAATTCTTCTTCACTAATTTCACTCATTAACATTTCATTATCAAAACTATCATTTATCGTATTCATTGCCGTTGCAATTGTTTCACCGATTACCGAACACTTTGTTGAACAATCGGGCGGCCGTCCGCCTTCTTGTCCGTATTGTCCGGATTCCATTACGTCACTTTTTTAATATATATTCACTGAACACTTGTCGATGTTACCTGAACATTTTTTTTTTTTTATGTTATACATATTATTATCAATTAAATAGTAAGTAAATAAACATACTATTCTTTATATGTTATAATTTTGTATAAAAATCACATAATGTTAATTGATGTTTGATAACACTTATAATAGAATTTCGATTTAAAAAAAACTAAATTCTTTACATTCAACTTGTCATGGGATGGGAAAGTTATATTATCCTATGTTTTTAAAAAAAATGCATTTTTAACTTCTTATTTAATGATTATATAATTATATACTAACTTTTACTGATTATCAAATAAAAAATTTGCAATATTTTCCAATTTCTGCATCAAATTCTTTTAACATCAGCCACATAACTATATATCTGTATGCACGACCGCATTTCTAGCAAAAGGATATCGAATAAGGATCCTTCGTCCTCTCATGTGCCTCACAATGAGGTGAGGTACGACAAAAGGACCATCGAATTCTTTCCTAGCATGCAAAGTGAGTTTGAATATCTTAACAATTATTTGGAAAACCTTATTTATCTGAAAATAGAATGTAGAATCTATATGTCTTATCCGGATAATGCGACGATAACTATCTTATCCTAAAAATAAATATATAGATATATAAAATTAGAATTATTTGAGATTAGATGTGTAGTAAAATATCATTCTGATTTATATCTGTTATAACTTGTTATTGGAATCATAGTTTATACAATTTTATTTTAAAGCTGTTTTTGTTTTTTAATGTTTTTTTCTTCATTGATCTTCCTTACTTTGAGCATTTAGCCATATCTAAAACTTTCTATTTTAAACTATTTTATACACTCTTTATTATATCGAACAATATGTCTAATATACCATGACTATCTCTATTATATCATATACTATCATTATATATTTTATATTATTCAATTTTCTTCATAACTCACTACTTCAACTTCTTCTTCTTCCAACATTGCTTGTTCTTCTTTCTCTTCTTCAAACATTGCTTCTTCTTCTTCTTCTTTTTCTTCTTCAAACATTGCTTCTTCTTCTTCTCCTTTTTTCAACATTGTCTCTTCTTCTTCTTCTTCTTCCAACATTGTCTCTTCTTGTTCTTCTTCTTCCAACATTACTTCTTCTTTTTCTTCTTCTTTCAATATTGCTTCTTTTTCTTCTCCTTCTTCGAACATTGCTTCTTCTTCTTCTCCTTTTTCCAACATTGCTTATTCTTCTTCTTCTTCTTCTTCTTCTTCCAACATTGCTTTTTCTTCTTCTCCTTCTTCCAACATTGCCTCTTCTTTTTTTTCCTTCTTTCAACATTGCCTCTTCTTCTGCTTCTTCCAACATTGCTTCTTCTTTTTCTTCTTCTTCTTTCAATATTGCTTCTTCCTCTTCTCCTTCTTCAAACATTGCTTCTTCTTCTTCTCCTTCTTCCAACATTGCTTCTTCTCATTCTTCTTTTTCCAACATTGCTTCTTCTTCTTCTTCTTCCAACATTGCTTCTTCTTCTTCCTACTTCTAGTTCTATTCTATCATATAAACCATTCAAATTCTGTTTAACTCGGCGCATTTTCTACTTCCTCATTTTTCTTTTCTTCTAATGTTGTTCTAATTTCTTCTAATCTTCTAATTTCTAATTCTATACACTACTCTTATCATTCTTTATTTCTTCATTCTTCTTTTTATCTTCGCGTATTTTGTTCTATTTACTTCTTTCTCCTGATTGACCATTCAACTTTTGTAATTTTGATTTTAACAATACAAATTTGTTATGTTCTTAATATACCAAACGCCAGCAGTTTTTCACGTTGTCTGACTCTAATAATGTTATAAGCATACAAATGTTATATTCAAATACAGTTCGAATAATATTATTTAAGAAAAACTGATTACGTACAATTTTACAAATTAATTATTCACATATTTTTATGTATACAGCAACTACACTACATATTTCTTACTTATTGTTTTCCCACGTCGAGACTTTGTTTATCAGCAGTATTCTCCTTTTCCTTCTTTTATAAAAATTATGTACTAGCCTTAATTTTTTATATGAAGAATAAGTGCATTTTCATCAAGATATTCAATATACGTAAACATATTTAAATTTATTATTTTAATATTTCTATTAATTTTGAACTTAGTTTAGCTACCATTGGTTTCAGGTTTAATACCCACCTTCTTCAGTGATATCTCATTTTCTCTTGATATTCATTATATATCTCAAATATGAGTTCAAGAGAAAATAGCAGTTTGTTAATTTTTGGAATAGTAAGTGAAAAAACGAATTAAGTATATCAAAAAAAAAATTGCATAACTACAAAGAGAAACTAGTAAGTTGCTTTCTAATAACTATCTATTAAATTAGCAAAACTGAATGTGTTCATGTAATAAGAGACAAATTGTAATTAAATTACAAATAAAAAACGGCAATTAAAATATTATTTATATCATGATATCAATTTTCCACTTTGACAATACTTTGTATACTATTTTCTAAATTATGTCCTATTATACGATAATAATCTATTATTATACATGTTAATGTATATCCATTACTGTATCTTCTAGGATTTTTCTAGCCTCGTATTACATTACATATTCTGTTTTTGTTATTATTAGCATACTGAATTAATAAGAGATATCCGATACTATGCTTAATTAATGGAAATATATACAACATCTTGTTTGTTCTGATAAAACATTAATAGAATATTTCAGGCATAGTAATAAATCTGCTTTAAACTAGCAGAGAAATATTTTATAAATTAATTTTTCTATTTTTCTATTTTTATCTTCAGATTGCTTGTAGATTCTTGTTTACTTGCAATCGTTTTATTAAATGATTACTTTTAGAAATGGTAATTTTATTTTGCTTTGTCAATAGCATGTAATTGCTATTTATTATAAGACTTCAGAAGCATTACAAGAAATAGATTGCATAGCATTGGTCTTGGCAATTTTATTTTCTGTATATTTTTAATAATTTGATATTGCCTTTTAATGAATTCAAAATTGTTTATGCTTACACACACACACACACACACATATATATATATGTATATGTAAAATATCAAATTTGATTTTGATATAATACGATGAGTTATGTTAAATGATCGGTCATTAATAAAAATTTCATGAAATTTTTGCAAAAGTTTACCAATAATAGTAATAATATAATATAAAAATACAATAAAGTAAATTATAAAACAATTTAAGTTATTTGAATGATTGATTTACAAAAACACGTTGATACTTTTTTATTAAATATAGCATTGATACTCCTTGATATGAGGATGTGCACTAAGCAAATATTCCAAACTCAAATAATTGCAAAATAGAGTAAGCAAAGCTACTGCAAAATTACCAAGTACTTATAGGTGCTTTAATAACAACAATTGATTATCAAATTAATACAATTTTATGTTCAATATATTTACTCATAAAAATAAATTTATGCAAATGTTTCTAAGTCCATGTACACATAATTATTGTAGAATTTACTTGCTACATTAACAATATTATTATGATTTTTATTTTTCATTTTTAAAAGGTTTAGTTAGTGTTAACTAATTGTTCAGTTTAATTAGGTTGTTATCGTATCATATTTATATTATCATCAAAATTCATATGTTATAATTTCACTGGTAAGGGATGGCCAGCGTGCAAACAGGTCCAATGTTTTATTTTAATTTTAAAGATATTTTACAAAATAATAGCAACATTATCCAACCAATGCAAAATATAAATTTTATAGGTTGAATTTTTTAGAGATGTGCATTTAGAGACTGTAAATAACCTTGATCTGGTATTTCTTCTCAACATTATAAAAAATTATCAACAAAGTTGGAATAACTATTTTTATTAAATATTTTATTAATAATCAATTTTTTTCTCAGGTGCTGCAGACAGTAAGCTCCCGCCGTTGGACGGCGGGGAGGCTACGATGATGATCAGCCGGAGCACGTACCTCTGGACCGAGGGCCGTACTTTGACATAACAGCATCTAAAAATGTTACCGCCCTAGTTGGCAAAGGGCGCATCTTAACTGCCGAGTACATAACCTAGGAAATAGAACGGTTAGTGGAAAATTAATGCATAAAATATAGTTTTTTTAAAGATTCACGTTGGAACGTTATATATTATGAAAAATTCTAATATTTAGATCAGTTTATATATACATACATATATATATATATATATATGTGTATATATATAATATATATATATATATTTATATATTTATTATAATATATATATATATATATATATATATATATATATATATATATCACACTCACAATCAACTCTTCATTGCGTGATGGTTGAAATTATTATCTTCATTTATTTTCTTCGAATTAAATATTCTTTATACATGTTTTTGAGAAATATTCTTTTTATACGAGAATACTTTTTTGGGTCTGTGCTTAAATAATTTGAGTATTTTGCCCACTGAGAAGTCAAATTAGGACTCAAAACATATAAATCTATTAAAATTATTTTAAGATTCTAAATATTTTTATTTTTATTATTTGAAGGGATGTCTGGTTAAGAAATTTGCTTAATTGATTTTTTTGTCGAGAAAATCCTCGTTTCAGAATTCAGAAGAAGAAACGTTTGAAACCAAAAAGCTAAATCGATTTCAAAAATTGAAAAGCCATACTATATAACACTTGATTAGTAGGAGTCCTGATTAGATTGAGGAGGCATTGGCCAAGTCGTTTCCTTGGACTGAGCAAAAAGTGCAAAGTTTAGTTTTAAAAAGTGCAAATGTCTAATTCGAAAATATCAATTGAAAATTTTCATAATAACTAGTTAAAAATTTTATTCAAATAGCCAAATCTCAATTTCTGCTAAGTCAGTTATTTACACGTGAAGTTAATGGAAGTAGATTTCTGCCAAAATTTCACTCACGCCTAGTAAATCAATTTTTCATTTATATTAATATAAATGTACAAATCTAAAAAATTTTTTTTTATTATTTTCCTTTATATTCGCTATTAGGATTATAATAACTGTAGGAGTTCAGGCCATTTTTTTTTTTTAAATATACCTCACTTGTTTGCAACTTGATTTTATACAAAATTCCACTTATGCCTAGCCATAACTCCCATTTATGAATGCGTATAAATATAGAAATAAAAAAGCTTATTTTATTATTTTCCTGTGCATTCGCTATCAGAATTATAATAATTCTATACCATTCATTCTTTAAAATATTATACTTAACTTATTTTTTTGAATAGAATCTGAAATACTGCAAACACATATATACTTAGAAAAAATAAACACCCTCGGATATATTTTAAATTAGCATAATTAATTAAATAATTTTAAATTAACTGCTTTCACAAAAAATATTTGAAACGAGTTCAGCTTTTGAACAATTTGATATCATGTTCAGCGCAGAATAACGTTATTTCGCGATCATGTTCATTTAATTCATAAATGCAATCAAACTTTAATTACCATCAACACAGATTATAGGTGAAATAGAATATATACAAACAAGTTTATATAATACAGCAAAATAATATTGCGTTTTATATTTCAAGCGACATTCAATT
>NW_020536999.1:52599988-52616945 GCF_003426905.1 Ctenocephalides felis | reverse complement strand
AATACAGTTTACCTCAGCTACATTTTACACTGGCAGTGTTTATTTTCCAAGGCAAACATGTTGTTTGTAGCTAAGTGGCTTTGTTTTCCTATTCATTACAATTAGAATAATCAGAAGTGGTGGGAAGCACACATCTCATGTAAATTCCTCGTCATTAATTCTGATTCTGTTCGTTGTTTCTTCGGATTCGCATTTGTACCACGTATTTCCACCCCGCTACGATGCTTAGATGTAGTTGCTGCGTAAAACCACGCACATTTCAAAGGAAATGTTTGGGTAGGAATTTAGACGAATAGATACTAGAGTAAGGATATATTTAGATGGTATTTATTAGTAAATTTAGGTAAAATATCATTCTTGTTTAGGCACGATTCCATTTACGCGTCGATTCACTGATTTCAAAATTTATGATTTTACGATTTTTACTTAATGTGCTTATAAATTTAGGTTGCCTGTGAGAACTTGGATTGATGTTCTATAAACTAGAATCATTTTAGAAAACCGATTTGTGAATAGTCTTTTTTATACAAAAGCATTTATTGACGAAAATTGTTTTCTTTTATCTCGTACATTAGCTCCATGTTTAACTTCCCGTAGGGTAAGTTATAGTAATCGCAAAAAAATCGAAAATGAAAATTTTTATATATCTTTACGTTTCAGAGGTTTCTGAACATTTTGGCATACCTTAGAAAAAATGGATGTATGTGTGTGTGTGTGTGTGTGTGTATGTGTGTGTGTATGTGTGTGTGTATGTGTGTGTGTATGTGTGTGTGTATGTATGTACGTGTGTGTATGTATGTGCGGATACAAATTTTCGTCGACGATTTCGGGAACACGGATCAACCGATTTGAATAATTCAAAAAACATTCGATTCGTATTGATAAGGAGACGTGCTGATTAGTTTTTGGCAAAGGCAGGTCTAGCCGTTCCGAAGATACGGGGCAAAAAGTGCCGAAAACGGTAACTCAGTTTTTGAGAGAACGGAGCGTCCGATTTAAATAATTCAAAAAACATTTCACTTGTATTGACAAGATGAAGAATCGATAAAATTTTCATAAATGTAGGTCTAGCGGTTTCGGAGATATGGAGGAAAAAGTAAAAAAATGAGCCATTTGGCGGTCAAAATGATCATTAGACATATGCACATCAAATTATCAGATATTTTATAGAGATTTTAACAATAAGTATACATTTTGTTAACATTTCTATGGGTTCCGTACCAATGCTTATGCGTTAGACAGCGACGCGGCGCTTACGCGCTTTATATTTTGTCCCTATGCAGTTAAATCAGTACGATTGCTTTGAAAAAAAAGTTCAGATCTTCCACAATATGTCAAAATAAAGGAAAAATTTTTTTTTTCAAAAAAAAAAAAATTAAAAAAAAATTATTTTTTTCAAAAAAAAATTAAAATTTTTTTTTTTTCAAAAAAAAAATTAAAATTTTTTTTTTTTTTTTAATTTTTTTTTTCAAAAAAAAGTAATTTTTTGTCCATATATATAGTTTCTCAAAAATCTTATTTTTTCAAAGTACATTTTTTTCAAAAATGTTAATCGTTTTTAAAAAATTAATAATTTTTGGTACGGGAAGTTCCAGCAATTTGCCTTAAGGCACGATGCCTTAATTGCCTTAAGACAGAATTCCACTTACAGCTAGTTTATTTTAATTTTGAAGTAAAACTTCTTTAGGCGCGACTAGCGTGTAAATCCGCACAAATGCAACGGTCCGTTACGCCCGACCTGTTTGTAATTTGCTCTTTATGATCATATCATTTCTATACGGGTCGATTGTTGTTAGTTGTCGTGTACTATAAACTAGAATATAGCAACTAAAGTTTAAACAACAACCATCATCTTAGAAAACCGGTTTGTGAATAGTCTTTTTTATACAAAAGCATTTATTGACTAAAATTGTTTTCTCTTACCTTGTATATTAGCTACATTTTTAACTTCCCGTAGGGTAAGTTATAGTAATCGTCCAAAAATCGAAATCAAAAATTTTTACATTTCTCGACGTTTTGAAGGTTTCTGAACATTTTGGCATACCTCAGAAAAAATGGATGTGTGTGTGTGTGTGTGTGCGTGTGTGTGTGTGTGTGTGTTTTGTATGTCCGCGTTTTTTCGTCCACGTTTTCGGGCGCACGGATCAACCGATTTGAATGGTTTAAAATACATTCGATTCCTATTGATAGGGAGATGTGCTGATTAGTTTTTGGCAAAGGCAGGTCCAGCCGTTACGGAGATATGGAGCAAAGAGTGCAAAAAATAGGAAGCGAGTGTTTGAGAGAACGGATCAACCGATTTGAATGGTTTAAAAAACATTCGATTCCTATTGATAGGATGATGTGCTGATTAGTTTTTCGCAAAGGTAGGCCCAGAGGTTTCGGAGATACAGAGCTGAATTTTAAAAAAATTGCTGTTTTTGAGAGAACTAAGCGTCCGATTTAAATGATTCAAAGAACTTTCTGCTTTTTTCAACAAAATAATTGATTTTGGAAAAAAAAAATTTTGTTTCTAATTTTTTTTTCAAAAAATTTTTTTTGTAATTTTGGATTAAAAATTCCAAAAATCACCCAAGCTAAGCACAGTCTAAGCGCCACTCTGGTACAAATGTTTACCCAAGTGCGTTTAGACTGTTTGTGTACTGGAGCACTTTTCCAATTTTGTGAAAATTATTGAAAAATGTGAAAATGCCGCCAAGCTGAGCACAGTATAAGTGAAAATGTCGCACAGAATTATTTGCAAATGCGTTTAGACTGTGACTATGCGGGAGCACTTTTTCAATTATGTGTAAATTTGGCAACTATTTTTTTTTGGAATTTGATTCGAAATGAAATGACGATTGTTAATGTTCTGGAGATGATAAATTGATTTATTTATAATCAACTTTTCATAGGGTAAGTAATCGCAAAAAAATCGAAAATGAAAATTTTTATATATCTTCACGTTTCAGAGGTTTCTGAATATGTTGGCATACCTTGGAGAAAATTGATGTATGTGTGTGTGTGTGTGTGTGTGTGTGTGTGTGTGTGCGTGCATGTGTGTGTGTTCGGATACAAATTTTCGTCGACGATTTCGGGAACACGGATGAAGCAATTTGAATAATTCAAAAAACATTCTAGCCGTTCCGAATATATGGGGCAAAAAGGGCCAAAAACGGTAACTCAGTTTTTAAGAGATTGGAGCGTCCGATTTGTATAGTTCAAAAAACATTTTACTTGTATTAACAAGATGAAGATTTGATCAAATTTTCATGAAGATAGGTCTAGCGGTTTCGGAGATCTAGTAAAAAAAACTAAAAAAAAATAACATTTGGCGGTCAACAATAATCATTAGACATTAGACATATGCATATCAAATTATCAGATATTTTATTGAGATTTTAACAATAAGTATAAGTTTTGTTTACATTCCTATGGGTTCCGTACCATTGTTTTTCCGTTAGACAGCGACGCGGCGCTTACGCGCTTTATATTTTGTCTCTATGCAGTTAAAAGCAGTACGATTGCTTTGAAAAAAAGTTCAGATCTTCTACAATATATAAAAATGAAGATAACATTTTTTCCAACAAAAAATTTTTATAAAAAAAATTGTTTAAACATTTTTTTTTAAAAAAAATTTTTTTTTCATAAAAAATTGTTTTTTCAAAAAAAAGTAATTTTTTGTCCAATTTAAAATTTCTAAAAAATCTTATTTTTTCGAAGTAAAATTTTTTCAAAAATGTTAATCGTTTTTAAAAAAAATAATAATTTTTGGTACGGGAAGTTCCAGCAATTTGCCTTAAGGCACGATGCCTTAATTGCCTTAAGACAGAATTCCACTTACAGCTAGTTCATTTTAATTTTGAAGCAAGACTTCTTTAGGCGGGATTAGGGTGTAAATCCGCACAAATGCAACGGAAGTCCGTTACGCCCGAACTGTTTGTTATTCGCTCTCCATGAGATCATTTCCATACGGGTCGATTGTGATTAGTCGCCGCGTATGTGAATAAAGATCTATCGTTGTATGCATATCACCATCAACGTTGTATGCGTACCGATATCAACAAGGAAAGTGGCATAGATAAATAAACATTTTAAAGTTACATCGTAGTACAAATCTTGATTTAATGAAAAATGCCTGATTCAGAAGAATATTTTACCCTGTTCCTTGAAAATAATAAAACAAATTAAACATTTGTTTATTGATTAGAAATTATTTCTATATTATTCGTAGTTTCTATAAATCTTTGAAGTTATTGAAATGGAAATTTTTTTTAGGCAAGACAGATATTATAGCTGTTCAAAGAATGAGATTATATCGGCAGCGAAAAAGTAAAAAAATATAAGCAGTCAAAGAATGTATGTTAATTTTAATTACATGAAGTTCTTCAAACATAATTACTGAAGCTGCAAAAACAATATTTGTTTAGGCGTTGTTTAACATGATCCATTGTGTAAACGAACATTATAGAATTTATTAATCAGCAGTTATTCATATCTCTAACGAAGGTTCATTACTAAATGCTAATTACAATGACAAACCGATCATGTCATATTTGAAGTATGACTTTAATTACATTATTTTTTTTAAATATTATACATATTTTTAATGCTATTTTAAATACATAATTTGTGGGGAATCAAGCGGGCTAGACATTAAGGAAAAACAAAATGATTTGTCATTTCTATTTATCATAAAATTTTGTAATTAACAGATTGTTTATATTTTCATCCAATGGATTCATGGATTCATTCATAACTTTTTCCTACAAATTTATAATTTCTCATTATATAAATATGTATAATGGTTGACACTAATAAATATGTGCATCACGAGTGTTACCATCTTACTAATAAACATTATTCAAAATTGTTATATGATGTAGTCATGTTTACTTGAATGCCATCTTGTACAGTAGCAAATAAGTTTTACTTCAATCGCGTGTGAACCTTACGCGCACTCTTTTTTTCTTTTATCTCGTACATTGGATACATTTTTAATTTTAATTTTTAATTAGATTTTTTCAGATAAACTTTGCCATTTATCTTACGTAAAGATAGTATAAATAAATGAAAGAAGTCACAATCTTAGTTTATTTCGTATATTAATTTTGTGATTTTGAAGACATTATTTCTTTCATCAGGAAACAAAATCAATCAATAACAATTGATTGAAGATTAATAAATTGCTGTTATTATCAATTTCAATTATATACCAATTCAACAGAAGTATTCATAAAATTATGCAAAAACACTTAATGGTGGAACTAATAAAATGATTGTTTAAATAAAGAAAAACTAACAGTTTTTTTTCTGTGATAACGGTTCTAGGAATAATTTTTAAATACACATGTTACTTGCAACTGTTTACAAATTGTAGATGCATATGCAAAATACATGATAGTTTAGAAAAATTACAGCTTTTGTTCAGTTCAGTGCAAATTTAAAGTTTTAGTTTACGATTTAGTTAACAGTTTAACTTTACGATCATTTAGTTTTTAATTGGTTTTATATCTAATGTAATACCTTTATAAATATTACTCAAACATTGAATTACTAAAATAATTAATTTAGAAATAGTAATTTTTAAAGTTCAAATTCAAAGTTCATCTAAAATTAAAATCTTTATATAAAAAGTTGAATCTCATCAATAATTAATAATGTTTAAAAATTATTTTATTATGTTACGAGAATGCGGAAGCCCAAGTTTCACACATTATAATAGGAGTAAGTTTATATATATATATATATATATATATATATATATCATATGATCTTGTGTGTATCTCGATTTGTCTACAAATCGAAAACTCGATTTATCGCAACTTTGTTCTATCATTTTATAATCCGGAGCGAGAAAATTCTTAAAGATGCAATAACGACATGAATTGCAATGAGTTTCGAATACTTCCATCGAATATCTTGCACTTTCGAAACAAATGATATTGCTGTATCGAAAACATCTAGTTTCCTCCGACCAAGTTGCTTTAACATTGCACGAGTTGAGAAATATTGTTATTTCTCTAAATAGTTCATTTAACAGGAACGTGGACTATGTTTTGCTTCAACTCAATAATGTTAGTGTAACGAAAGTTAGAATCATGTTCTTGGGTTGCAATACGAAGTTTAATTTTGTATAAAGCTGCAATTGTAAATTCCTGCAGGCATCTATGAATTAATATTATTTGTATAACAAATAAAAATTACCTAATGATAATTTTAATTACTATAACTTCTGAAGCAGTGACTCAAGGGTATTTTTTTCTTATTGTCCGATTTGAACGGGCCGTCCATTTTTTGGTCTTCAGGTAAAATTCAGCTTAGAAGTAAAATGCTACTTAAGTAGCATTTACTACTATTTATTTCATATTGGCAAAGCTTCAAAATATTTATTAAGGAATGCGTTGATTGATTCATACCTCCTCAAACAGTACTAATAAAAATATGTTTCTTCATAAATAAGATATTGAGCAGAGCGTGGTTTTTAAGATCCGTTGGTAAAATGGACCAAAACCAATATATCAGAAACAAAAGTTAGGTATTGTTTAAAAATATTCGGAAGAAAAGGGCAAAATATGTGTAACTATCTACTGCCTTAAATTCAGCAGCATTGCTATCAGAGAAAAGCGTGTGTTCTTTTTTCTTGTGTGTTTTATGAGATGTATTGTTAATTACAAGTTATATTTAACAGATATGTTTATATGACCTGTATAGTAGAACATATGTGGGTGGAGTAAAAAGAACCAACTGAGTTTTTACCCTAGCAAAGATGGGAACAATAAGTAAAGTAAACTGGTTATGGCATCATGCTGGAATTTCCCGTACCCAATATTAGATGTTTTACAAAATATTAAAAAAAATTTTAAGTTTTGAAAAAATTAGATTTTTGAGATAATTTTTTTTTAAAAAAAAAGACTTTTTTGAAAAAATGTCTGAAAAAATCGACAAAATGACTTTTTGAAAAAAAGATATTTTTTATATTTTGAAATATTTTGAAAATTTTGAACATTTTTTCAAAGCAATCGCACTGCTTTAGCTGCATAAAGACGAAATATTGAAGCGCGTAATCGCCGCGTCGCAGTCTAACGGACAAACGATGTTACGTAACCTATAGAAATGTTAACAAAAATTATACTTATTATTAAAATCTGCATAAAATATCTGATAATTTAATGTGCATATGTCTAATGATCATTTTTGAACGCCAAATGGCATTTTTACCTCTTGTACTAGATTTTCGAAACCGCTAGACCTGCCTCCCCAAATTAATCAATTCTTCATTTTGACAATACAAGTAAAATGTTGTTTGAATTATTAAAATCGGATGCTCCGTTTTTTAAAAACTGAGTTACCGCTTTTGGCACTTTTTGCGTCGTATCTTCGAAACTGATATACCTGCCTTCGCCGAAAACTAATCAACACGTCTTCTTATCAATATGAATCAAAGTTTTTTAAATCATTGAAATCGGTTGAACCGTGTTCCTGAAATTGTCGACCAAAAATTGTATCTGAACATACACGCACACATATACATCCATTTCTTCTAAGGTATGCTAAAATGTTCAGAAACTTCTGAATCGTAAAGATATAGAAAAATTTAAATTTTAGTTTTTTTGCGATTACTATAACTCACCGTACGGGAAGTAAATAAAAATGTAAATTTACTTGAAAAACAACTTTGCAAGAAGTATATTAAATTAATAATTCTTGCAAATCTGCTGATGAATATTTCTGATGAAAGATCAGATCAAGGTTATATACAGTGCTATCTTTTTCAAGAATGTTACCATAAAATTTATATTTTTTGTTGGATGACTATTGAAGCTATTATTTCGTAAATTTCTTTTAAAATTAAAAATAAGACATTTGATCTGTTTGCCCCTGGCTGTCTCAATTTACTCTGCCAATGGCAGAGTAGTATGAAATAGTAAAGAAATACATTTCTATAATTAATTGGTTGTTTGATACACGCTACGTCATGTGATGTAGTTCATTTGATTTAGGCAATATAATTATTTAAAGGCAAATTGGACCTTTGTGCCCCGCCCTATCCTATCGAATATTGGTAAATCAACCATTGACTTACCTTCTTAGAAAAGCCAAGTATTTAGGAATTATCATCCCAACACCTCATACGATTCTTAAGTAATAATTGCTATTCCAGAATATATTCCTTTATCAAATAAACTGTTTTCTCTAATATTCATTCAACATCAAATCGGCTGCGTGTGTTTTCGATCATAAATAACCCGTAACATTTTGAGCGTTAGCTAATAGAGAAAATGATTATGATCTGAAACTCCTCGACACGCAAACACATGAATAATTGTACCTAATTTAGACAATGACTTGTTGATATTGAAGCACCTAAGTGAATATTTACATACAAGGGCAATAATTTCATGTCATTATACTTCCACAAGTTTTTTTATTCGGGGAGTAATTTATGGTGAATTTCACCCTCGAAAGGCGGGTAATGTAATATGTAATATGCGTATGTATGGTAGATTGTGATATTTGGAGTATCGTATATTGTAATTAAATGTAGTAGTGACATCAATACCAATATTATAAATGTATAATATTATATATATATATATATACTATATGACCCGACAGACGTTGTACTGTACCCACGTCTACAATTCATAAGTTCCAAATTTTTCAATATCCTATCCTATACTTTTTAACATTCTATTTGATGTTCTACCTTTGTGATTCATGTATGGTCTTAGCATAAGCAGTATAAGAAATTCAGAATAAATTAATATTGCATCTGTGGTAAAAAAACAATATCACACTTGATTTTACTACACAACATAATTGCTTCGATAATTTAGTCTATAATTTTCATAATCTCATACATATCGTATCAGTTGCTTATCAGCAATTATAATATTTAAAGTACATTTTTCTTACTAATAATTTAATAAACATTATTGTTTATGTTCAAATCTTAGGTGAATTAATTTGTAAAATTCATTTCATATGAGCACTCTTCAATCTATGATCAACTTGTTGAATATTTGATATCCAATGCCAAACAAATGAATTTTTAGCACATGAAATAAAATTCTAAACCAAAATGCGACATGCATAAGTTTAAAAAATAATTTATATACAATTTTGGAATTATTGCTTCATTTATTAAACTGAATTATATAATTCATCTGCCAACTATATATTATTTTAATTTATGGCACATCTCAGCTGCTTTTTGGCAGTAACAGCTAAATTGTGAATTGAAGTGAATTGACATTTCTAGCAGATGACAGTTCAAATGTTTTCAAAAACAATTGTGATTTTTGCCAGTTATTTCTACAATATCACCATAGTTTTATTGTTCAATAAATTTTAAAAATTGGATCCTAGAAAAACCTACCAAAGTATACTATAATCTTCGGTAGTATGCTAAATAATTTCTATTTTCTTCAATAAAGTTACGAAAAATTAATAAGCAGCAAAAAGTAAATATTAAAAATCTTTTAATCATACTCAAGCATTCAGAAACCAATTGAAAATTTTTAATTTATATTCTCGGCCATTAGTTCAGTGGAAATATTTCTTAGTAATGAATAGCGGAAAATGAATTTTTCATACCATTAATACTCGAAATAATTATGATTGAACATTTATTATGATTTGTATAGTATTCTATCTAATATATATTATATGGTTATATATACATATAAAGTTGCTAAAAATAGTTTTCCAGAACATGATTTTAAGCGCACCTATAAAAAGTCTGTAAGATGGCATTTTACCATAATAATTTATAATATTGTACATTGCCTATATGGTAATTCTTTTCCTAAATAAATATTAATATTATTAATGTAGATTAGACCAATAAATTAGCTTATTTAATTGAAATAATATATATTATATTTACATGATGTTATAATTTATCTCCTGCATGTTAACATACTTATTCACTCATTACAGTGATATTTTTATACATTACACCTTTTAGTGACCTTTGCTAATTTTAAATAAGCATTTAATTTAATTTCAAAATAAGCTATTTTTGCAAGCTTTATTCTACAATTGTATGTTTCTTTAATTATTAAAATCATGAGATAAACAATTTCAGAGGGCAACAATTATTGCTAGATTTTATGCAAATATTAATTATTAATAACAATAATTTTTACATCTTTCCTACATATTAATAATGAAAATACAAAAACATTTTAACTTAATACCCTAACTTGCGCTCATTAATATTTCTTTTAATTTTGTAAGTACTTATTTTTCTGATGACGTTACATTATTTTTGGAGCGTTCGTAAGATCACAAACCTTAATTTAATATCGTATTATATTAAAATTTTGCCTGCAAAAAGAGTTTAATTTATAGCTTTTTACAACCTCCTCTCGGACTCCGTTATGATTTTTGCATTAGGACAAAGTTCGGAATGAAACTGTAAGATAAGAAACGGCGGATTTGGCAAAAAGACTGATTACATTTCTGCTTTTGTTCAAACACGTTTTATATTACTGTAGAGTGGAGCGGGGCACAAAGTCCAAATTGACTTATGTCACAACAAATAACACATATTAAAGAAACAACAATCTGACTATATTCAGAGAAACTCACTGGCTATTTTCAGTAAAAAAATGGTAAGTCAGTTTTTGAGAGAACGAAGCGTGTGATTTGAGTATTTCAAAAAACATTTTATTTATATAACCTGGAAAGGCAGGTTTAGCGGTTACGGAGATACAATAAAAAAAATTAAATGGCAATCAAAAATGATCATTACACATATGCACATCAAATTACCAGATATTATATCGAGATTTTAATATCGTATACACATTTTGTGTAATTTTTTTTTGGGTTCCGTACCAAGATTTTGAATTTTAAAATTTACTTATGTGGCTCAAACAAATGTCTACGACATTTTCGACAGTATGGAATCACTATTTTGTATGATCAAAAAATCATTCGGTTCGTACCCGATCGCTAGGCGTTTTTCCAAAAGAAAATTTTGCAGTTTTGGAAGTTGGAAGCGCAAAGAGTGTTTAAAGGTTATGCAATTTTTGAGAGTACGGATGTTACAATTAAAATAATTAAAAAAAACAGTTTACTTGAGTAGACAGTGTGCAAAAAATGCTTTTGCAGAATATTTCGTAATTTTGAAAATTTTCAAAAAATATCGAGATTTTGCGTTTTTGCAGAAGAAAATTTTGAGTTTCGGAGGTATGGAGCGCAAAGGGTGTAAAAAAGGTTATGCAATTTTTGTGAGTACGGATCATCCGATTAAATTAATTCAAAAAACAGCTTGCTTGAGCAAACGGTGTGCAAAAGTGCTTTTGCAGAATATATCGTAATTTTGAAAAATTCAAATTTTCGAAATTTTTTATTATGTAAAAAAACTAGATTTGAAAAATTAAAAAAGAAAATCGATTTCCTACAAAAATTTGTGAATAATTCTAAATTTTCAATAAAAGCGAAATATTCAAACATTTCCTGACTCAAAAAATAAAAAAAACGTTTTTTTAAATAAAAAAAATTTCAAACCTTTACAAAAATTTCTAAATTTTGAAAAAAATTCTAAATTATCAAAAAAAAAAATTTCTTATAAATAAAAAATTATTATTTTCATTCCTCGAATGTTTATTCACGGTACGGGAAGTTCCAGGAATTTTCCTTAAGGCACGATGCCATGCACCACTAGTTTTCAATTTTTTTGACACTAGTCCCCCAATTACGATTTTAGATTTGTATTGAGCGGTAAAATCTACTTTGGAAAACATATGCCGCAGATCCAATACATACAACTTTTTTTAATTTGCGAACCTGTGGTATTTATCCACGAACTTTTAGCGATCATTCTGAATCGGAAGAAAATCAAAAACCTAATATAATAAAGCAGGAAATAAATTACTTTTGTATCCTTATAACTGCATCCAATAGTCGTGACTGTTTCCACAGTTTGACATACACCATTTTTAATAAGTCATGCCTCACGCGTAAGGCCCATTAAATAACTCACGCACGACGAAACTTTCCCAAAAAATTGTGAATCCGTTTAAACATTCATACCTTGCTATTAGAAATTCACAGGCTGCGTTAATGCGGCTTCAAAAACAAATATGTAGCAAAGGCACGCGATGTGCCGCGCTTTGGGCTCAGAGTCGGTTCGGCGGGAGGCGCAGCAAGCAGCAAACAGCAAGCAGCAAGGGGCGCCACGGAAGCAAACTTATAATAAACATTCCGAATTCATATGAAATTCATAAACAGAGGTGGATGTAGGCACGTGAGGTGGAATTTCTGAATAGTTTGGGGGAGTTTGCTACAGAATACATATTTGTAGAAACAATATAGTTTTATGTAATACATGTACTTTTGTATTCAGTTCAAATTAACATACATACTAGTTTGGTAAACCAATTTTGTAGGCTCTGTTTTGTTAGACAAGTATTTGTATGAAGTAGGAATATCAAACAAAATTCGTTGAATTACAATAACTAAATGATCGAAGATGACACAAGTTAATAATAATTGATCGCGCCTAATAAGCTTTTTATGCATTTTACATGTATTAGAGTTCTAATTTATAACCATATCAAGAAATTATTTCATAAAATTTTATTTCAATTGCCGCCTATTGGAAATATTCAATACAAAATGATGAATTAAGTATTTGATTATTATAATCATTATTATTAATTTATATTTTATTTCATTTGAGACATGCTTATTGGTTTTTGGCTAAGGCAGGTCCAACTATTTTAAATATTCGGAGCAAAAAGTACAAAAATAGTTGTTTTTTAGAGAAGGGATCAACCGATCTGAATGGTTCAAAAACAATTGATTCTCACGGGCAGGGAAATGTGCTGATTAGTTTTTGGCAAAGGCAGTCTAGACGTTTCGGAGATACGGAGCAAAGTGTGGAAAATAGAAATCGAGTTTTGAGAAAATGGAGCATCCGACTTGAATGATTCAAAAAACATTCAATTCGTAAAGACGGGAGAAGTGGTGGTGGTTAGTTTTTCAAAGGCAGGTCCAGCCGTTTCAGAGATACTGAGCTAAATGTGCGAAAAACGGCAGTGCGATTTGCATGATTCAAAGAACTTGCTGCTTGTTTTAACAAAATAATTGATATGGAAAAAAAATTCTTGTTTCAATTTTTTTTCAAAAATTTTTTGATAGGAAACATTAGTTGTGCCTTTTAACTTAAGCATTTTATTACCTTTTCATTATTATTATTTCACTTAATCCTAATCAGATGCGGTACATGTTTTTGTTTACAATTCATACAATTCTCTGTTTGTACACTTATAAGCATTGGTGTATTTTAGACCTATAAAATATAAATTGTGAAATTCACAGTATATATTTATAATAATCTATTTGAAAATGCACGAAATGACTATTAATCATAAAACAAGTGAAAATTTGGCGCAAAATTCTTGCTCGACAGAAATCCTGTTACGACAGAAATCCTGTTACAAGCAATACTGGCGTCGTGTGCATCGGGCTTTAGATTTTGTTTATATATATGTATATATATATATATATATATATATATATATATATATATATATATATATATATATATATATATACGTCCTCTAATTTAATAAGTTTTTACATTTTCTCTAAGGAACGAATAATAAAAGCTCAAGTTTTTTCAATATCTATTTATTGATCAATTTTGTTGTATTTCTATTCTTATTCCTTCGAAATTTTAATTACGATACGGAAAGTTTCAGCAATTTGTCTTAAGTCAGAATACCATGCACCACTAGTTAATTTTATTATTAAGAACTTCATCCAAATTAAAGTATCATTTCGTTTTTATCGCACGAATCAAATTTACGATCAGTGTAATGGAAGTGAGTAGGCTCTTGGTTCGTTGCATAATTACGAGTTAATGGCAATCAATTACGTGAAGCGCGGTCGCGCCGTTTAATTAAATGAAACTTTTACGTAAATAGCGACACGCGAGTCCTTCACACTAAAAATAGAATTTGCACTAGAATTTAATTGGGATTTTCAATTTCTAATTATAAGCCACTTTTGGGAGTTGTAAACAAAGTTGTGAAGCAGCTGAATTTGAATTTAACATCGTTTGCATACATTTTTCATCTTACAGTTTAATATCTTGGTTATAAATATTTTATTTAACAGTATTCAAATTTTGCATGTATTTTGCAATTTGACTTTGTTATTGTGGAAACCAAACCAATTATATCAAAACAAATAAACAACTATCTGACTATGTTCATTTAAAATCCCAGTTAACTCAATAATTGTTAATCATTGTAAATATGTGTTTTTCAAAAATTTGTCATCTGGTCACTAGACAGTAGTCAAACTGGGTCAATGCTTTATTTTTAATTTTAAAGGAATTTTACTCATCATTGTAAATATGTGTTTTTCAAAAAATTGTCATCTAGTCACTAAACAATAGACAAACTGGGTCAATGCTTTATTTTTAATTTTAAAAGCGAATTTTACGAAACAATAGCTTCATTATTCAACCAATACAAAATAGAATTTCTTAGGTATATTTTTTCAGATTCATCTATAATAGTTATTTACTCGTTATATATCACTTATCTAACATAATTTAGTATTAGTAGGCAGATTGTAATTTATATATGAATAAAAAAATTAAACAATTTATAATAAGCTTTTAAGCTGAATAACTGCATCTGCAAATTATAAAAAAAAAAAATATAATGCTCTATAAAATAGATCATAAAATTTCTTAAAATTAACAAGGAATATTAAAATAAGTAAACTTCATACATACATAAATTAAACTTAAAAATACATACAAATATAGTTTAATTTTCCAGGACTAGGAAAAGTGTTTGTTCTCGACTGCTATTTTTATATTTTTTTCAACAAAAAATATTGTTATATTTTAACTTTGTTTGATATAAACACGAGTAAAATATAAAAGCATATTATGTTAGAGGCATTATGTTTAATAACATTCTGGATAAAATATAATAAAATATATTATATTAATTTCAGTTTTGTATAAAACGGAATATATATTTATATGTAAAGCGATAGTGTTCATAGCGAGTATTTTTAAAGTTTTATCATGATTTTTCTATTACTTTGTTTTTTTCTTGTACAACCAAATATGCAACTATTTTCAAGTATTATACTTGAATAATATTAAACTTGTGGTGGCATCGTGCCTCCAGGCAAATTGCTGAAACTTCCCAAACTGTAACGAAATATTCGAAGAATATTAAAAGTTTTTAAATAGGTTATTATAAATACTGTAACATTGTCTAATATTTATAAAAATTATATAAACTGCCATGCAAAATTAAAATTATTTATTCAAATTATATGAGTGAGCTTTAGAACTTTAGCCAGAATTAAAATTAAAATCCGAATTGTTTTCCAAAAAAAATCCCAGAAGCAATTGTTTCGTCAACACAAGCAGAAAGTTTTTTGAATCATTCAAATCTGATGCTTAGTTCTTTCAAAAACTGCTATTTTTTGCACATTCCGTATCTTTAACATGGCTGAACCTGCATTTGCCAAAAGCTAATCACGACTTCTCCGCATCAATACGAATTGAATTTTTTTTAGTCATTCTAATCGGATGCCCGGTTGGCTAAACCTAGTTTCCATTTTCTGCACACTTTGTTTCATATGGAGATCTTTCCAAAAACTAATCAGGACTAATCCCATCATTATGAATTGAATGTTTTTTGAATCATTCAAATCGGTTGAGCGGTACTCCCGAAAACGTCAACGTAAAATGTATTCACACATACATACACACATATATCCATTTCTGAGGCCTGCCAAAATGTTCAAAATATACAAACATTTTTACTTTTGATTTTTGGCCCATTACTACAACTTACCTTATGGGAAGTTAACAAACTCTAAAAGATTAAATATGATATTGTTAGATTATTATTTTCAATTGTGTTCTGTCTGAAATAAGGCTTGTTATGACTACTTAATTTATCACTGAGAATAAAACAGAAAATTTTAAGAATTTTACTATATCCACCTAGTTTTATGTATATTTTCATAATGCACTAGTCTAGGCAAATTGCCATATGTGTTTCCCCATATTGTGTCCACCTTTATGACGGCATAAATATTCGACGGAAATCACAAACTTTTTATGGAGTACCAACATGCCCACCGTTTGCGCTGGAAACTTTGTTTTTCTACCCATAACATTTTATGCAAAGTTCGTACAACTTTTTTCCCGCATTTCCACGTACGTTCCGGGTCTCGTGTCTGGGGCCGTTCCCAACTTTGCCGCTACATGACAATGATAGACCAAGTGTTAGTAAAGTTTTTGTGGATTTTTATTTTAATTTTACTTATTGTAGTGCTCATATATGTAAGAATGAGGAAATTTCATTTCGTTTTTGTATGTACTCACGCGCTTGGATAATTAAGAAATGCTTTTGCGTTTACTAGAGTTTAAAGTTATGATCATTTTTACTTTCTTTTAATTTTGAAAGAGTTTCCAATTCTATATGGAGTATATTTTTAAATTGAAAATGTTTCAATTTTCAGTTTCAGTTTTCGCAATAGATCTTTTTGCATTATTTGATATTTGTCAAGAACCTATAATACATTACTATTGATTACCACTTGGTAATTATAAAAAAATATATGAGTGAAATTTTACCATGTTCACTCTATTTTTAATTTCATAGTCAAATATTACTTGGCGTACATTTTTTGTATTGTTTTGAGTTTGTTTTTAGTCTTAGATAGCTTCAATATAACATTCTTTTCAATTGTTAAACTAAGAAGATCTCATTGGAGTTCTTAGACTCGCTCTCAAATATTGTACATTTAGTTTATAGGAATGCTTATGTATTTCTGATTGCTGAATACAAAGGGTTAAAAAAAAAGTTTTTGCTATGTCATTTCAAACTATTGCATATCTTGCCCAGAATCAGTAGTATTATTTGTTATTATTGATTACGACTTGTAAAGAATATATATGCGTTTAATGAAATAA
>NW_020536999.1:52583752-52598988 GCF_003426905.1 Ctenocephalides felis | reverse complement strand
TTTATCTATTTTTTCTAAGGTATGTTAAAATTTTTAGAAACCTCTGAAACGTGAAAATTTCATTTTCGATTTTGGACGATCACTCTAACTTAGCCTACGGAACTTAACAAACTAGCATTGAATTCTTATAACGCAAATAAGTCCCTACAATAGTAAATTACCTGACTGTGCCCCACAGTTTGACATACACTATTTTTAATAAGTCATGCCTCACGCGTAAGGTCCATTAAATAACTCACGCACGACGAAACTTTCCCAAAAAAATTGTGAATCCGTTTAAACATTCATACCTTGCTATTAGAAATTCACAGGCTGCGTTAATGCGGCTTCAAAAACAAATATGTAGCAAAGGCACGCGATGTGCCGCGCTTTGGGCTCAGAGTCGGTTCGGCGGTAGGCGCAGCAAGCAGCAAACAGCAAGCAGCAAGGGCGCCGCGGAAGCAAACTTATAATAAACATTCCGAATTCATATGAAATTCATAAACAGAGGTGGATGTAGGCACGTGAGGTGAATTTCTGAATAGTTTGGGGGAGTTTGCTACAGAATACATATTTGTAGAAACAATATAGTTTTATGTAATACATGTACTTTTGTATTCAGTTCAAATTAACATACATACTAGTTTGGTAAACCAATTTTGTAGGCTCTGTTTTGTTAGACAAGTATTTGTATGGAGTAGGAATATCAAACAAAATTCGTTGAATTACAATAACTAGAATGATCTTTAAGATGAGAAAAGTTAATAATAATTGATCGCGCCTATAAAGCTTTTTATGCATTTTTACATTATATTACAGTTCTAATTTATAACCTATATCAAGAAATTATTTCATAAAAATGTTATTTCAATTGCCGCTATTGGAAATATTCAATACAAAATGATGAATTTAAGTATTTTGATTACTTTATAATCATTATTATTAAAAAATATTTGATTACACATTTCCAAAATCTTCGCAAAATGTGTTGGCATAACTCAACAACGCCTGGACCAATTTGGCCAATTCGTCTTTTTAAATGTTCGTTGAATTCCAAGGATGGTTCTTACGGCGAGAAAAAAACTTTTTTTTTTCCTCATACAAACGTTTTCTAACTGAAACGCAGAATCAATTTGAGCTTTATTGCTATTATATAAAGTTGATATTAAATTACAAGCACTCACTGTATATTCCTCCTAAACGATTATTCGGATTTTGATAAATCCTTCTGAAGTTTGTTAAGGAAATTTTCTAGAATGTATGTGATTATAAAGTACTGGGATGTATCTGCAATATTGTAGAAATAAATGAAAACTAGCTGTAAGTGGAATTCTGTCTTAAGGCAATTAAGGCATCGTGCCTTAAGGCAAATTGCTGGAACTTCCCGTACCAAAAATTATTATTTTTTTAAAAACGTTTAACATTTTTTAAAAAAATTACTTTGAAATATAAGATTTTTGAGAAACTATAAATGGACAAAAAATTACTTTTTTTTGAAAAAATTTTTTTTAAAAAAAAAAAAAAATTTTAATTTTTTTTTTGAAATTTTTTTTTTTTATTTTGACATATTGTGGAAGATCTGAACTTTTTTTTTCAAAGCAATCGTACTGCTTTAACTGCATAGGGACAAAATATAAAGCGCGTAAGCGCCGCGACGCTGTCTAACGCATAAGCATTAGTACGGAAACCCATGGAATGTTAACAAAATGTATACTTATTGTTAAAATCTCTACAAAATATCTGATAATTTGATGTGCATATGTCTAATGATCGTTTTGACGCCAAATGGCTCATTTTTTTACTTTTTCCTCCATATCTCCGAAACCGCTAGACCTACCTTCATGTAAATTTTATCGATTTTTCATCTTGTCAATACAAGTGAAATGTTTTTTGAATTATTCAAATCGGACGCTCCGTTCTCTTAAAACTGAGTTACCGTTTTCGCGCACTTTTTGCCCCGTATCTTGGGAACGGCTAGACCTGCCTTCGCCAAAAACTAATCAGCACGTCTCCTTATCAATACGAATCGAATGTTTTTTGAATTATTCAAATCGGTTGATCCTGTTCCCGAAATCGTCGACGAAAATTTGTATCCGCACATACATACACACACGTACATACATACATACATACATACATACATACATACACACACACACACACACACACATACATCCATTTTTTCTAAGGTATGCCAAAATGTTCAGAAACCTCTGAAACGTAAAGATATATAAAAATTTTCATTTTTGATTTTTTTGCGATTACTATAACTTGCCCTACGGGAAGTTAAAAATTGCAAAAAACGCTTTCATTGTTTGCATTGAAAACAAATGAAAATTATGATCTGCCAAAAATTTCAATTTACTTAAGAACCTAGACAATATTAGAAAATGCATAATAAACTTATGATTATGAATAAGAAAAATGAAATGTCTACATTATTATTGTCAAAAAGCAGCTGAGATGTGCCAGAAATTAAAATAATGTAAAATACAGTATATGTATGGAAGATTGAATGATACACATATGAACAGATATGACAAATTAATTCACTTAAAATATGAAATTTTTTATTCTACCGGTCCTACCTTTAATGCGATGCTGGCGAAAAATACGAGCGCACGCCTTAGGGGGCGCCAACACAAGATTCGGATATTGAATTTTCAATATATATTTTTTTAATATATAATTTTATTGCATCTTTTACTAATGTTTCCACAATATTTTTAAAATTCGTAAAAATTTCACTTTATAACAGCAAATGGGAAAGTAAAGATGAATACATTCAATTCGGCCCTCACGATATCAATTAAAAGTTTAAGATGCAATATTGGATATCTTAAATAATAAAAAATTAAATTAATTTAATCCAACACGAAGGACCAGTGTTATGTCAAATTTTCCAACAATTCCAATTTCTGGGCATCGAGACTCATCATTTTATTTAAAGCAGTTCTACATTTAACATCTTTCATACTATAAATGTATATGCATTTTGGCGTGAAGAGTAATTTAAAAAACAATAATTATTATTTTTAGGTAAACGGTAAATATTTGTGCGTGATATGAGTACATGACAACGTCTGTCGGGTCATCTAGTTTCAAATAAATATGGTTTCCAAATAAAATTTTTAAACGTATATTAAAAACGCTCCGAAATGCATACCGAATTAGATAATTTTATATGAGCGGAAAACCACCCAAGCACTCTGGCCAGAAAACTATTGAAAATTGAAAAAAAGCGCCCACTCGATGATTTATTATAGTTACAATTACTTTTATATGTATTAATTAATTAATTTATTTATTTATTTTTTATTTATCTTTTTTTGCTTAGTTTTTCTTCATATGACAGATTAATTAGGATTACTAATGAGTAACCTTTTAGAATAAATTTTTATTATCCATATATACCCAAAATTACTGATTGTTCTTTTTGTATAAGAGAGATTGTTATTAATAAAAAAAATAAAAAAAATTAAACATATATAAAAAACGTCGATCAATTTAATAACATTTTACATTTTCTCTAAGGAAAAAATAATGAAAGCTCTAGTTTTTTTATTATTTATTTATTGATAATTTTTTGTTGAATTTATATTTTTATTCCTCGAAACTTTACAGTACAGATTACGGTACAGAAAGTTTCAGCAATTTGTCTTAAGTCAGTATGCCATGCACCACTAGTTAATTTTATTATTAAGAACTTCATCCAAATTAAAGTATCATTTCGTTTTTATCGCTCGAATCAAATTTACGATCAGTGTAATGGAAGTGAGTAGGCTCTTGGTTCGTTGCATAATTACGAGTTAATGGCAATCAATTACGTGAAGCGCGGTCGCGCCGTTTAATTAAATGAAACTTTTACGTAAATAGCGACACGCGAGTCCTTCACACTAAAAATAGAATTCGCACTAGAAATTTAATTGGGATTTTCAATTTCTTAATTATTACGCACTTTTGGGAGTTGTAAACAAAGTTGTGATGCTACTGAATTTGAATTTAACATCGTTTGCATACATTTTTCTTATTATAGCATAAGTTCTCGGTTTGTCACTTATAAGTTTTATTAAATAATATTTAAATTTTTACTTGATCGTAAATTTCAGTTTGTAATTGTGAATATTAAACCAATTAATTAACAACAAATAAACACACAAACAACTATTTGACTATAATTGTAATTGTAATAATTGAATTCATCGTTGTAGAAATATGTCTTTTTCTGCTTTTCAAAAATTTATTATATGGATTTTTTACCTAATAAGCGGGGTAAAATGGGGCTAACAAGGGGCTAATAGATTCTTTATTAATACTTTATTTTATTTTGAAGGAATTCTTCGAAAGAATAGCTGGAAATTCCTGGATATATTTATTACAGATTTATCTATAACTAGCCGGCCCGACAGACTTCGTCCTGTCAAAAAAAAATTTTAATGTGGCGGTGTTTTGTGCCTACCTTTTTTCTATTCTTTGCAAAAAATTATCCTGAACAGAACCGTCACCCTGGTAATAATTCGGTGTGAATTAAAAATAATTAAATAAAACACTATAAGCATTTAAAAGTAAGTAATTTTAATAATGTAAATCATAATTCAAAAATCAGGTCAATTTTCATTGTAGTGCTTTGTGATAAACGATGTTTTTTGTTTGATTACCTGGCGCATAGACAAACAAATCTGATGGTTTTCCAATACGGGAACAGACAACATACATTTTTCCATGTGAGAAACATGGATTTTCCAAATTAATACCACAAACACTTAATGATACCACAAACGCACTGGAAACCCATTGGGATGCATGGTGCGAGAACATCTTCTGCTTTATACTATCCTTTGAATATAGTTGGTCGATATTTTGCAACATTATAATTGCCGATCCAACCTTTAATTGAAGATTGTGAGGTGATAATCATAGCAAATCTAGCGAGTTTAAAAACTCCGGTGGATCGTCTTGGTTAGTTGCCGAATCAACTGATTCGCCTGTAATTTGTTCTTCAATTTTGAAATTTAAATAATTTACATCAATGTTTTCGGCTGCCAATATAGCTTGATTAATAGAAAGATATTTCTATGTTTATATAAATATATTCAAAATTAGATGATCAAAAACTACACAAACTGTCATGACATAGATCATTGTTTTTTTTTTACAAATTGCGTTGCCTACTCGATTAAAGAAGAAAAGGGCTGTTTTTAAGGTTTTCCCGGCAATTATTCGTTTTTTTCTCGCCGTAACATCCATCCTTGGACTTCAACGAACATTTTAAAAAAAGAATTGGCCAAATTGGTCCAGGCGTTGTTGAGTTATGCGCTTACCAACACATTTTGCGATCCATTTTTATATATAAGAAGATTATTTGCTCGTTTTATATCATTTACTTAACATAACTTAGTACCTTTTGAGCAATTCAAATGTATTTTATATTTTTGCCCAATAAATATCATTTCGCTGAAGCTAAAACGTTAGAAGCAGGATAAGTTTGAATAATTATTCACTATATTATAATATTTTATAATATTTTAGTATTTTTTGTAATATTGTTATATCATTTTATTTTATTATTATATATTATATTATATTTAAATTTTATTTTATTATTATATATTAGATTATATTTAAAATTTTGAAGTATTTTATTTATTTTCTCTATATAATGCAATCAATCGTTAAAACTATACTATAATAATTTCACAAAAGTCACTTTTTTAGGTCAATCAGCTTATGCGGCCTTTTTTATTGCTGCCTAATTTAAGTGTGGCCTCTAATGGCAAAAAGGTTCCCCACCTCTGAATTATACTGTGTGGAAAAACATCTTAAACGTGAAGATATGCAATTTTTTTTATTTTAGATTACAACGGGAAGTTAAACTCTAGAAGAAGGATCATGAGTAATATGTATATGTTGTATATTAGTAATATGTATATAATGTTAAATTATTATTTTCAATGCTTGAACTTAGTTTTATGATGAGTACTTAATTTAACACTGAAAATAAAACAGAAAATTTTAAGAAATTTTACTATATCCCCCTAGTTTTTATATATTTTTATAATGCACTAGTCTAGGCAAATTGCCATATGTGTTTCCCCATATTGTGTCCACCTTTATGACGGCATAAATATTCGACGGAAATCACAAACTTTTTATGGAGTACCAACATGCCCACCGTTGCGCTGGAAACTTTGTTTTTCCTACCCATAACATTTTATGCAAAGTTCGTACAACTTTTTTCACCCGCATTTCCACGTACGTTCCGGGTCTCGTGTCTGGGGCCGTCCCAACTTGCCGCTACATTGACAATGATAGACCAAGTGTTGGTAAAGTTTTTGTGGATTTTTTATTTTTATTTTTATTTTTGCTTATTGTAGTGCTCATATAAGAATGAGGAAATTTCATTTCGTTTTATTGTATGTACTCACGCGCTTGGATAATTAAAAAGTGTTTTTGCTGTTACTAGAATTTAAAAATACGATCATTTATACTTAACCGTTATTTTGAAAGAGTTTCCAATTCAATATGGAGTATATTTTTTATGTGGAGTATATTTTTCATTTTCCATATGGAGTTCCAGTTTTTGCAGTAGTCTTTTTGAATTATTTCATATTTGTCAAGAACCAATAATACGTTACTATTGATTAACACTTGTTAATAATAAGGAAATATAATAATGAAATTTTACTATTTTTACTCTAATTTTAATTTTATAGAGTTTCAACTATTGCATATCTTGGACAGAATTATTTTTTACCTTTTTCCCTTTTTTTTAAATTTCATAGTGTTCAAATATTACTTGGCGTACATTTTTTTGTATCGGTTTTGAGTTTCAGTTTTTTCTATAGATCTTTTCAAACTATTGCATATTTTGCCCAGAATCAGTAGTATTATTTGTAATTATTGATTACGACTTGTATAATTACATATAAATAAATAGGTATGTAATTAATGAAATAACTATGAAATATTTTATAAATAAATTTGATAATTGGTATTGTTTATGATGTTTTACAAAAATCATTGATAGGCATGTTTTGAGTATTTATAGAATTTTATAATTAAAATATGGAAACATTTTTGGGAACTAGTAAATTTCAAACTTGTATTTGCGTTTTACAATTTGTACCCGTTATTACATATTTGATGATATTCTTTTAATATTTACGTTATGCTGCTATTTTTTACTAAATCAATTCACTGTTTATTAAATGTAGTTAATTAACTTCCCGTATGGCAAGTTATAGTAATCGCAAAAAAACGAAAATGTAAATTTTTATATCTTTATGTTTCAAAGGTTTCTGAATATTTTGGCATACCTTGGAAAAAATTAATGTATGTGTGTGTATGTGTGTGTGTGTGCGTGTGTGTGCGGATACAAATTTTCGTCGACGATTTTGGGAACACCGATTAATCGATTCAAATAATTCAAGAAACATTCGATTCGTATTGATAAGGAGACGTGCTGATAAGTTTTTGGTGAAGGCAGGTCTAGCCGTTCCGACGGAATATGGCAAAAAGTGCCAAAAACGGTAACTTAGTTTTTTAAGAGAACGGAGCGTCCGATTTTAAAAATTCAAAAATCATTTTACTTATATTGACAAGATGAAGAACTGATTAAATTTTGGGTAAGGCAGGTCTAGCTGTTTCGGAAATTGAAAAAATTTTTGAGGTCAGAAATGATCATTAGACATATTCGCATCAAATTATCAGATATTTTAATATTGTGTATCAATTTTGTTTACATTTTTATGGGTTTAATAACATCATTTGTGCGTTAGACGGCGACGCGGCGCGTGCGCGCTTCGATATTGCATCTCTATGCAGCTAAAGCAGTGTGATTGCTATAAAAATAGTTCAAAATTTCCAAAATATTTCAATCTAAAAAAGAACATTTTTTCCAAAAGTTTTTTTTTCAAAAAAGTAATTTTTTTTCAAAAATTTAAAATTTCTCAAAAATCTATTCTTTTCATATTTAATCCTAGAAATATATTTAATCTTTTTTTTTTAAATTTAATTTTCGGTACCGAAAGTTTATATGCCACTAGTTTGTTTTTTATTTCAAGATTTTTTATTTCATTTAATATAAAAAGTACATAAAATACAGTATATTAAAAACATGATGAATAATAATTGCATTTTATAAAGGCATGATAAAATGTCAATTTAGTAGACACATACATTTTTTGCGAAAGACTCAAACATTTATTCACAGTATTAAGTATGAAACTTATTCAGCTTAAATTTCAAAGTTGAAAAGGTAGACTATTTTTATAATGAGCGACAATTTTGTATCAGTGGCACTAACTTGTCATTTTTTTGTTAAAAATAAAATGTATATTATCTATATTATGGTCTGGATAATTCGTCAAATAAATATAAAGATGCTGATGATTTTGGAATACAGTCTCTAGCATAAAATTCTGCAAGTGTTTCAGACATCTTACTTTTAGAGACATGATCGTCTCGAAGCTTATGTTTTTTTTTAACAGAAGATCTGACGCTTGACCATTATTTTTAAGATTTTGTTTCATTATTATTTTCTAACAAAAATCAGAATTTAGGAGTCTTATAAGCTGTTGTGCTAGATTTCAGTGAATACTAATCGAATTTACAGATGTCAACCCAAAAAGGATTTTAACAGAATTCAGAACTTAAGTGTCTTATAAGCTATTATGCTGATTTCAGTGAATACTAATTGATTCTACAGATGTTAACCCAAAAATAATTTTAACAAAATTCAGTACTTAAGAGTCTTATAAGTTATGCTGATTTCAGTGAATACTAATTGGTTCTACAGATGTCAACCCAAACAATTGCCTCCTCACTGTGATAAATTATTATTACAATTTTTCGAATAGGAAATAAATTTACTAATTCAGGAATGCCGAATTAGAGCTATTTTCACCTGAAAACACATTGTTATCTATTGTAAGCGCCCGGCGCAATGTTTATTAGAAAAGTCAATTAAAAATCACTACACACGGACACTTTATTACCTCGAAGGACCAGATATAACAATGAAATAACAAATCACTGAATAAAAAATATTAACTAGTTCAGAAATTGTTTGTATTTAATTTTAGTTAGTTGTATAAGATGTGATCGGGTCAATACGTACAGAATGAGGATGAATTTCTTAAAAACTATTTTAGTACCTAGAGTAGGGTAGGAAATTATTTATTACAGATTAGGGGGAGTTCAGTATATAGGTAGAGGAAAATGGATAAATAAAATTTGTGAGACTCGAACATCTATATTTCCAAGTAAAACCCGTTGTCTCTCCTGCTTGACAACAGGCTGCTCGAATCAGGATCGAACTTGTGTCCCCTGATTCAGGTCCAGTATTTCCAGCCACCACTTACGAAGCAGCTCATTTCAAATATGTTCTTGATTGTCTATTACCAATAAACATGCAATATGCCATTATTTCCTTGATCTCCTAATTTCCTTACCCCTCAGCTCTCATCCTAGATTCCTTGGCGGCATTAGCTATTGGACCGTGCTCTCAATATCCTATCTGTATGAATATCTCGATTGTAGTAATTCGCACACATAGCATTTAGAGTTACGCTGAGATAGTTATCTAGTTCACGGGAAACTTCGGTAAATGATAGGTCTAACGATCTTTGATCATAATAGAGAATCGTGCCACTGGAATCTCAACTCAAGCACACCACACGCACATACGAACTGGGATAAGTTTGTTATTCCGGTCAAAGGATGAGCAGTTTTTGGCACATCTTTGGGGATATTAGATTATTTATACTTGCGATGGTAGTGCAGAAATTTTTTAGTACATTTGGGGCAAAGAAATAGAAAATTACAACAATATTATGGTTGTTACTTGTCACATCATATAAGTTTGTTACAAAACATGAAAAAAAAAATTAACTAGTGGGATGCATCGCATCGTGCCTTAAGGCAAATTACTGGAACTTCCCGTACCATTTTTTTTTTTTTTAAATTAACATTTTTGAAAAAAATTTACTCTGAAAAATTAGATTTTTGATAATCTATAAATTTGACAAAAAATTACTTTTTTTGAAAAAAAAAATGTTTTCTTTATTCTGACATATTTTGGAAATTTTTAACTTTTTTTTAAAGCAATCGTACTGCTTTAACTGCATAGAGACGAAATGTCAAAGCGCGTAAGCGCTACGTTGCCGTCTAACGGTTAAACATTCTTACGGAACCCATAGGAATGTAAACAAAATTTATACTTATTGTTAAAATCTCTGTAAAATATCTGATAAATTGATTTGCATATGTCTAATGATAATTTTTGCCCGCCAAACGGCATTTTTTTTTACTTTTTTCAATAGATCTTCAAAACCGCTAGACCTGCCTTTATGAAAATTGGATCAATTCTTTATCTTGTCAATATAAGTAAAATGTTTTTTGAATTATTAAAATCGGACGTTCTTAGAAACCGAGTTACGATTTTTGGCACTTTTTGCCCCGTATCTTCGAAATGGCTAGACCTGCCTTCGCCAAATATTAACCAGCACGTATCCTTATCAATACAAATCGAATGTTTGTTAAATTATTCAAATCGGTTGATTCGTGTTCCCGAAATCGTCGACGGAAATTTGTATCCGCTCACACACACACCCACATGCACGTACACACACACATACACACCCATACATCCATTTTTTCTAAGGTATGCCAAAATGTTCAGAAACGTAAAAATATATAAAAAAAATCATTTTCGATTTTTTTTGCGATTACTGTAACTTGCCCTACGGGAAGTTAAAAATTATTATCTGAGAAAAAGCATACAAATATCTTAATTGTTCAACTGTGGCGCTGAAATTTTATAGTAGAAGAGATTGGGTACGGTTGTGCCAGGGTACGGTAGTGGCAGCCGTCATAACAGCTAAAATGTAATGATTTTAAGATAGTGTTCAAAAAAAGTTGAAGTATGTTTGTTCGAACAAGTTTAAATTATTGCATTGGGTCAGCGCCTTACATTAACATGATTTGTGGACCGAATTGGTTTTAAAAAGCCAAATGTAACTTTCTTTGTAGAGTCTTTTTTATTAATAACTGTTTCCTGAATTCAGATTAGATCACTTTGTTATTTTGCTGTTGAATATTAGTAGTTCTTTATCAGTAATTAGTTTTGTTTAGATAATTTAAATAATTTTATTTGCTCGGTCATCACGATGTTTTGTTTCCAAAAGTGTCCGATGGGTACGGTTGCGACATGCATTTTTTGTTCTTTTCGGGTGACGATTAAACTGATGGACAAAAACCTAACATAAATTAGACAAAATATGAAAGAGATAGGAAAAGAAAAAGAGAAATTCGATACATGAAAAAAGATTTCACAAAGACGTTTTGTTAACTTTGTTCAAAAGTTTATGTTATGTTGTCTTACATATTATTGTTCTTAATAGCCATTATAAACCATTTTGCTGTCTATACTTATTGTTTTTAATTTATTTTTATCCCTTATTTTTATGACACTCGCCCTTTTCTTGTATAATTATATTTTAAGATTAACCAATTATATGTAAACACAGTATTGCAGTATTTCCAAGTAGGAATATATTCATATTGCCATTTAATTTATTTTTCTCCAAGCTATTTGTTGAATTAATAAAATAATGGCTGATTAAAAAAAAGTGTCACAACCGTATAACTAGTCTTCTCTACTAGTTAACGTTTAAAAACAAATCAATTATTATTGTAGTAAGCTAGGTACATTCTTTTTGAAATACATTTTATTTATTATGAAGTAGTTATTAAATACTACGAGTATCAATAAATATGTTAGCAAAAGCATCTATTGTATAACTTGAATACAGAAAAACTAGAGAAAGAACTTTTGAAGTGAAGAAGCAACTTGAAAACATCATTTAAAATCCGATTTAGTTGAAAGAATAGTTTCAATTTATCTCAAGTTTCTTGCTGCTTTTTCATTTTAATGAATGCGTCAAAAGTTTTAATGGTGCATGAAGATTGATTTATTTAAATTAAATATCAGGTAAGAGGTAAGATTTGATGCGTTTCATTTTTGTTGAATAAAAAATGTAACATTGAATCCGTTTTCGACTAATATGTTATTCATAACTAAATTATTTTTTGAAACTTCAAATTTCATTTCTATAGTTCTACGGTATTAATCAATACCGTTGACCAGTAATATTTTCTTTTACTTCAAATGATGAGATTTAAGATTTTATCCATATAAAAATTTGAGATTTTTGTCACATGCATCAGCATTCTTCAAGATTAAATATATCTGCTTAAAATATTAAGAAAAAGATATATTACTTTTAGGAAAATATAAACATAAATAACTATAGGTAAATGAAATTTTAACAAATATATAGTATTATAAATTATTATGAATTTCAAATACCCATTTATTGATTGTAAATATATTAGTTTGGGGAGAAAATACATAATTTTTCGTTTTAAATTTTAGTTTATTGGTTTAAAACTGTTTTATTCAGAAATAAACTGAATTTATTGAGTTCAGAATTTAATTTCACAACCTAGTCAAATTTTCGTCCATGCATCTATTCCGCAACCTATTTCGAATTACCCATAAATTGATTTGACAAATTACACTGGCTCTAACAGAAACCTATCGAGAGCCTGTACCTGTGCAAGTTATTATCGACCCAAATAATTCCACTACCTACTATTTGACATTTATCTATTATCTATTATTATCTATGTGATCACAGTCTCCATATTCAGTTTTCGTTTATTGATAGTGTATGAAGCCAATAATCAATGTGTAATTTTCTCGTGATTGCTCCATTGCTTTTGGGGCTTTTGGGGGTTAGCGGGTTCAAAGTTTGGAATCATGATCATGGTAAAGCAATACCAAATGTTATCGATATGCGGGGAATTAAATTCGTTTCGTATCAATTGGACTTATTAAATATTTGATATTGGATTAAATTATCGATAAATAAAATGTTCGTTTTATTAGGCAAACAATTTTACCAGCTTTAAAAGCGAGATATTATAGAGCCGTAAAAATTGGAAAAATCTTAGGTAAATCTCTGGACCGGTTTTTCGAATATTTTGATTAGGTTGGCCGCCCAACAAACTTTTTTTTAGTAAATTTTTATTTATATTTTTTTATAAAGACTATTTTTCATATAATCCTAAATTTTCAACCATCAACCACAAACTCCTATTTTGTAAAAAATATTATCGTAATAACTTTTTTATTGAATTGGTAATTGGAAGACTAGCAGGCTGGGAGACAGGTAAATTAGCAGACAGGTAAACAAATAAATAGTTAAACAAGTAGAAAGATATACGTTCACAGATGAGGAGGTTGACTGATAAATTAGTAGATAGGTAAACTGGTGGACAGATAAATTGGAGAATATTTAAAATGGTAGACAGGACAACTGGTAGATAGACGAATATGTAGACAGATAAACAGGTTGATAGGTTAATCGGTAGACATGTAAACCGAGATGACAGGTAAATTGGTTGGCAGGTAAATTGGTAGATGGGTAAAATGGTGGATTGATAAATAGGTTGATAGGTAAATTGGTAGACAGGTTAATTGTTGAACAGGCAAATTTGTGGACAGCTAAATTGGTAGGCATCCAAATTAATGGGCAGCTAAGTTGGTGGGCAGCTGAGTTGGTGAACAGCTAGTTGATGGTCAGCTAAGTTAGTGGACAGCTAAGTTGGTGGGCAGCTAAGTTGGTGGATATCTAAATTGGTGGACAGCTACGTTAGTAGACAGCTAGTTGATGATCAGCTAAATTCGTGGAAAGCTGAATGGATGGACAGCTAAGTTGGTGGACAGCTAGTTGATGGTCAGCTAAATTCGTTGAATTGGTAGACAGCGAAATTGACTACTAATTTGGTGGACAGCTAATTTAGTGGATGGCTAATTTAGAGGATGGCTAATTTAGTGGACATCTAATTTAGTGGACAGCTATGTTGGTGGACAGCTAAATTGCTGGACAGCTAAATTTGTGGACAGCTAGTTGATGAACAGCTGAATTCGTGAACAGCTGAATTGATGGCAGGTAATTGTTGGTCAGGTAAACTTGTGGACAGTTGAACTGGTGGACAGGTAAATTGGTGTCCAGGTAATTTGGTGGACAGGTAAACTGGTGGACTGATGAAGAGGTGGACAGCTAAATTAGTAGACCGGTAAATTAGTTGACCAACAAACATGTTGAGTGATAAACAGGTTAACAGGTAAACTGGTAGACAAGTAGAGAGGTAGACACATAGTCATATAGATAGGTAGACTGGAAGACAAAAAAACTGGAACACTTCATGTAACAATTATGCATTTTTAATCAAATTTTTAATTAAAAGTAAAACACGGCGGATCGTAAACGTACAGCTAGTTTAATATAATATTTCGAATTATATTTATTCAAATATTGTTACTAATAGAATTTCACATAATTTAAAAATGCAATAGTTAGCTATTGGTGATATATTATTCATTGCTCATATTTATTCAAACAACCATTGGATATAAAACTAATCTAATAAAGTTTCAATAACTAATACCGGACAGTTATATTCCCATGTGAATTTTGTTCAATTCGAAGTATTCCAATCAAAGCTTCGCAATGGAATTATTCAAATTTACACGCTGGACTTTAATGATTTATCTGCCAATAATTGCAAAATATTCATGAATTTATGGAATTTTGTATGTTATTCAGGTTTATAGAAATGGGATTGTAAATAGTTTAGCAGAAATTATGATCGTAATGATATTGTAGATGCAGAGTATTTTGCTGTTATGTGAAATATGATGTTATTTTGTACATATCTCAGTTTGTTTGTGTTTTTTATTATCTATAAAAAATCGAAAATGAAAATTTGTATATATCTTTACGTTTCAAATGTTTCTGAATATTTTGGCATACCTTAGAAAAAATGGATGTATGTGTGTGTGTGCGGATACAAATTTTCGTCAAAAAACATTCGATTCGTATTGATAAGGAGTCATGCTGATTAGTTTAGGTGAAGGCAGGTCTAGCCGTTCCGAAGATACGGAGCAAAAAGTATGTAACAGTTTACTTGTATTAAAAAGATGAAGAATTGATCAAATTTTTATGAAGACAGGTCTAGCGTTTTGGAGATCTAGTGAAGAAAGTAAAAAAAGTGCCATTTTACGGTCAAAAATGATCATTAGACATCTGCACATCAATTATCAGATATTTTATAGAGATTTTAACAATAAGTATTTTGTTTACATTCCTATGGGTTCTGTACCAATGTTTATCTGATAGACGGCGTCG
>NW_020536999.1:52564128-52583652 GCF_003426905.1 Ctenocephalides felis | reverse complement strand
TCACTTTTTCAACAAGAAGTCACATTGATCTAAATTAATATATACATTTGATGAAAAATCTAAATCAATATATACATTAGACAAAAAATAACACAGAACTTTAAAACAGACTGATATGATTCCAAATTTTATCGAACCGATATGATTCCAAGTATCAAAACGCTTGCTTCTATTTTGTATATTTGTCATTTTTCATTTATACACTAAAAACCAAGTTTTTCCACTGAAAAACCGGTCAGTTTTCGTCAAAAAAACGGTTTTCAAAATCGGTTTTTGACAACCGACAAATCCTAATAAGTATGTATGTATGTGCAGATGCAATTTTTGTCAACAATTTCGAGAACACGGATTAAACTTTTTAAATGATTCATACCAGAATATTCAGAACCCTTAAATATGTAAAGAAAAATTATAAAAATCATTGTCGATTTTATATAACTTACCCTACGTGATGTTAAAAAGTATTCTAATCGGATAAATTAAATAAAATTAGGTAATCATTCATTATCTGATACGCATATTTAAATTAATTAATTTATTTATTTCATAATATGCATAAATACGTTAAACGTGGATAAAGTTGCAAAATATATTCGGACTGAATAAATTAATTGCTTATTTATAATAAATCAATTATGCAATCAGTTTTAAATACGTTAAATACATCGCATTAGGCCCGTTAATTAATAGTATTACATTTTAGATTATAAATACATAATAAATATTTTAACATGAATGACACTTTATTCAATTTATTTATGTATACATATATTTATATAGCAAATGCAGAAGAATGATCTATAATATGTTGAATATTGAAAATTAATCATCACAAATGTTTCTTTTTATTATGGATTAATTTTAATTATGGATTTGGTCAATAACATTTACACACCTGTGCGGATCTTCATAATTATAATATGAAAAAATAGCACTTGTTTGTTTGTTTCCATAATTTTTGGTAATTTTAATTTTAAGTTTTGAAAAAACCGGGACAAAAGATCTAAATTCGGGACACATATTGCTATTAGAAAAACCCGGGACGCAAGGTGAAAATCCGGTACGTATGCTCACCTTACTAATACTCGATACTCTTATAAAAAAGAATCATAGTTTCTCTTTTAATCTGCGCTTATTTTATTCGTAATATTGATTGTTTAGCTTACCAAAATGTGTAAGCCAATGTTAAATACATCGTCGTACTAAAGAGTTAACAACCCGTTAAAATAGTTATGTTCACCTTGATGTAAACATTTATTTTCATCGGCGTGCCTCCTTTTAGTATTGATTGTGATTTAGCGAGCATTTATATTCAGGACCCTGCCTCGGCGATGTTTTTGCGCACCCCATAACAACCCGCACACGAACTAAAGCTGCACGCCGTTGGCAAAACATCGAAAACTTGAAATCAAACTTTTAATGAACCGAAGTAGCCTCTGCATTATACATATAGAATAAGTCAATCTTATAAACTTTGATATAACACGCAATTAACATGCCGTTCATGCTTTGTATTGACTGAAAAATTTGCAATTTGTTTGACATCTGAAATTTAGACTTTTTTTGGAATTATATACCGATGTAAAATTTTATAAATTAAGATACAACTGTTTCAATAGAATTTTTAGTAACTTCCCGCAGGGTAAGTTACTGTAATCGTCCGAGAATCGAAATTGAAAATCTTTACATTACTCGACGTTCTGAAGGTTTATGAACATTTTGCAATACCTCAGAAAAAATGGATGTGTCTTGTGTGTTGAATGTTTTGGGTCTCATATTTACAGTCCTGTGCCATGTATTTAAGGATATCTAAGATCATCTGCTTTTTATACTTGCCTGAATGCGTGTGTATGTATGTATACAATTTTTCGTCCACGTTTAAGGGCGCACGGATCAACCGATTTAAATGGTTCAAAAAACATTCGATTCCTATTGATAGGGAGATGTGCTGGGCCAAGGTAGGTCCAGCCGTTTCGGAGATACGAAGCAGAGTGCAGAAAATAGAAATCGAGTTTTTTGAGCGATTGGAGCATCTGATTTGAAAGATCGAAAAAACATTCAATTCGTAATAACGGGGAGAAGGGGTGATTAGTTTTTGGCAAAGGCAGGTCTAGCGGTTTCGGAGATACAGAGCTGAATGTGCAAAAAATGGCAGTTTTTGAAAGAACTAAGCGTCCGATCTGAATGATTCAAAAAACTTTCTGCTTGTTTTAACAAAATAATTGCCCTTGGAAAAAAAATTGTTTCATTTTTTTTTAATTTTTTTTTTTCAAAAAATATTTTTTTTGTATATAGAAAATAATTCTAATGTTAATTGTAATTTTGACTTAATTTCTAATATACTTTAAACAAATAATTTCAAATTTGCAATTTAGCTTATATAATTCTTATAAATATTAGACAATGTTACATTATTTATTTATAATAATCTATTTGAAAACATTTAATATTCCTCAAACATTTTGTTACGGTACGGGAAGTTCCAGCAATGTGCCTTAAGGCACGATGTCATTCAAACCACTAGTTGGATTTTGTTTTGTAATATGGAATCTAAGTTGTTCTGAATTTAAGAATATCAGGACAATGATTGAATATACTCGTAGAAAGAAAAAAATGTTTGAGATGATAATTAACATAAGATGATTTAGATGATATACAACAGGTTTTTCAACTTTATAATTTATAATATAAATCAATCTTATTAAGTTGTAAATATATTTATCAATTATTATTATGAGAGCAAATCACTTTTTTATTGCTGAATACCAAATAAAAATATATATTATTCTTTACGCCAATTCGCTTGAATTTGACTACAAAATTATATAAAAATTTAAAAAAAAAGTTTAGCAAGACAGTTTTTCGAACTATATTTATTTGTCGATTGCTATTTATTGATAACAATAAAAAATTGAAGACAATCATATATAATGTATATTCTGATTTTTGAAATGAAATTATTAATTAACACCTCATACATATATGAAGAGCTTTCCCATTTTTTTTTCTTTTAATTCACGATTGTGATTTGAAATGCTTGTATTAATATTTGAAGTTATTTTAGTTTGATAATTAAGTAGATTTAATGAAATATCAATACTTTACAGTTGAATGATGTTCTAATTAGACATCGATTTTTTTGTACACATTTTTGTTTATGTATATCATGATACGCTTAATCTAAATTGGAGTTAAATTGCTCCAATATATAAAGACAATACATAAGCAAAAATGATATGTATTTTGTATATAGGGTAGAGTGGGGTCGCGCTACCAATATCTCAAGAACAAGTAATGTTAGAAATTTTTCAACAAAAATAATTGAAAGTAGAGGGAAAAACATGTATAACTGTATAAGATATTCAGCCATTACCTTGAATCTTACCACGTAGCATCGTTTGGAAATCCATAACGTTTTTTTTTCGTCATTTTTTTTTTAATTTCAATATAATTTCTCAGCATACGTTATATACGTTATTTATTTGTTTTATAAAATGTATTGATAATTTTAAGTTCGATAAGACAGTTTTTCATATTATTTCATAAAATCTCACACATGGGTAAAAAAGACCAATAGAACATATACCCTGGCAAAGGTTCAAACAATAAACATTAGTAAATAAAAAAAGAATTAAGTGAAAAGAAACAATTTTACAAGAGGTATATTAATTAAATAGTTATTCCAACTTTGCTGATCTTGCTGACGAAGGACCAGATCAAGGTTATATGCAATGTTATCTCTGTAAGAAATGTACATACGAAATTTATATTTGTATTGGTTGAATAATATAGCTATTATTTGTTTAAATTCCTCTAAAATTAAAAATAAGACATTGGACCTGTTTGCCCCCTAGTTGTCTCATTTTACTCTGTCTATGGGGTGGAAAAGACCAGGTATCAATTTTTTGAAGAACAGCAATAAAAACACATTTTTGCAATGATGAATTTTTTGGGAGTTTTACCGAACAAAGTCAGATAGTTGATAATTTGATATGTGTAATAATTATGATAATAATTTAATATGTGTTGTTATATAATGATTGGGTTTTTACAATAAAATTGCTCAAAGTCAAATTGGACTTTGAGCTCCGTCCTACTATAAGGTACGAATACAATACCTACTGATACCTATACATTTTGGATAACATCATCACCTATCTTTATACTATTAAATATCATGGATTAATGTATGATTTTGTTCAAAAATGTTCAAAATATGACAAGTCTATATTGCAATGCTTAGGTATTTATATATATATATATATATATATATATATATACTAGCCTGCCCGACAGACTCCGTCCTGTCAAAAAAAATTGTAATGTGGCGGTGTTTTGTGCCTACCTTTTTTCTATTCTTTGCAAAAAATTATCCTGTACAGAACCGTCTCCCTGGTAATAATTCGGTGTGAATTAAGAATAACTAAATAAAACACTATAAGCATTTAAAAGTAAGTAATTTTAATAATGTAAATCATAATTCAAAAATCAGTTCAATTTTTATTAGAGTGCTTTGTGATAAACGATTTTTTGTTCGATTACCTGGCGCATATACAAACAAATGTGATGGTTTTCCAATACGGGAACAAACAACATACAATTTTCCATGTGAGAAACATGGGTTTTCTAAATTAATACCACAAACACTTAATGATACTATAAACGCACTGGAAACGCATTGGGATGCATGGTGCGAGAACATCTTCTGCTTTATACTATCCTTTGAATATAGTTGGTCGATATTTCGCAACATTATAATTGCCGATCCAACCTTTAATTGAAGATTGTGAGGTGACAATCCTAGCAAATCCAGCGAGTTTAAAAACTCCGGTGGATGGTCTCGGTTAGTTGCCGAATCAACTGATTCGCCTGTAATTTGTTCTTGAATTTTGAAATTCAATTAATTTACAACAATGTTTTTGACTGCCAATATAGCTTGATTAATAGAAAGATATTTCTATGTTTATATAAATATATTCAAAATTAGATTATCAAAAACTACACAATATGTCATGACATAGATCATTGTTTTTTTTTACAAATTGCGTTGCCTACTCGATTAAAGAAGAAAAGGGCTGTTTTTAGGGTTTTCCCGGCAATTATTCGTTTTTTTTCTCGCCGTAACAACCATCCTTGGACTTCAACAAACATTTTAAAAAAAGAATTGGCCAAATTGGTCCAGACGTTGTTGAGTTATGCGCTTACCAACACATTTTGCGATCCATTTTTAAATATAAGATATATATATATATATATATATATATATATATATTATAAAAAGTATATTTATAATGAATGGTAGTCTGCTCGAAGGCAGGTCCATGATGCGAGAGCCATCACAAAAAATGATTTCCTTACCCCTGACGATCATTACCATTACCACTATCCGCTTCCCCCTTTTTACACAATTGTTTATGTATTTCCCTTTCAAACCTTTTGCTTCCATGCTTCCTGATCCTGCGCTTCTGCTTTCAGTTTCCTGTATTTTCTTTTCATATATATGATAGTTTTTTTAGCAGCACTATATGATACCGCTCACATGACACGGTATTCCCGACTACGAGCGGTAATCTACCCATCTGTTCTTTTATTTTTTCTTTGTCAAATAAATTTTTACAAGCTGAGTAAGGGCAATAACGGTAAGCGTTTCGTCCCATAGGAAATGGTTTCTCTAAGCCGGGAAATTCCGAATATTTTTCTTCTTTCGTATAATATTAAAATGAGATACGGTAAACGTTAAATGCGAAAATATTTTTGTTTAGGGCACAAATTGTGAGAATGTTATAATAAGATCCCTTTTAAGCGAAAAAACCCTTTTCTTACAATCTTGCTTTTTACCTGAAATGCAGTTGTATGAAATATTGCGTAAAGTTTTAATCCTTAATTTGTTGTTATTTTTTATTGATATATTATTTTCATATCTCGGTCAGACAGGAGTGTCTAGTATAAGATACTCGTATTATGAAACAATTTTCATATTTTATAGGATGTGAAAAAGAGTTAGAAAAAATATTTTTATTAGCTATTTATGAATTTTTTCTTATTAGATATTAACCACCATTAATCACGTGCCAATTTTTTGAGTCACCACACTTTATTACCTGCTAGAATTGAAAATTTTGACTGTTTTTTATATATTTTTTTTCTGTATTTTTTTTTCAAAACAATGTAGAGTTGAATACTTTTCTTCAACTAAGCATGGTAAATTACTTGGAGTAATTTTAATATATCTTTTAAATAACACATTTTGAAAAATCAAAATACGTAAAGCTTTTTTGAATATAAAACATATCTAAAATTATATTTATTCTACGAAAAATATTCAATACTAATAGAATATATAATATATTAATGATATTTTTCTAAACAGCCTTAGGCTAATATTTCCCTCCCAAATCATTTTTTTTAGATGATATATTATTATTATTTAAAAAAATAACCCAATATTGATTTTATGCTAAAACAGAACAAAAAGGGCATGTTTTTATATATAAACGTTTATTTATCTTCTCCTTCAGAGAAAATTGAATTGTCAAAAATGTATTTGAATCACAAATATTTCTAGATGACAGCATCGGAATCAAGACGTCGTAAATCATATGATATATATATATATATATATATATATATATATCATATGATATATCTATATGATATCATATGATATATGTATATATATATATATATATATATATATATAAATATATATATATATATATACTAGCTGACCCGACAAAAAAACGACGTCAAAGCCATCCTATTCTGAAACAGATTTTATATAAATTGAATTAGCACATTTACAGATTCAAGGTTTTGTAATATTATTTCTATTTATTAAATATATTTATTAGTTTTTTAATGCTTTATAGATTTTTTTATTATGAAGCAAACTCCAAAAATTAATTATATTAAATTATTTATATTTACTATGCTCAGTAAATAGAGTGAAATTTCAAAAACTCTGGAAAATTTTAATAAAAGGTGTTAGAGTGGACAGCTCATAATTGAAAGTAACTTGTTTTGTTGTTAAATTTAGGCCTTTTCTTGAGTTGAAAAAGATATTAATCGAAATTCAGTAAAAATATTTATTGAGTGATAAAAAATTTCTGGATTACTATAATAACTATTACGAAATAAGGTATAAGGGTGAAACTTTGCTTTAGTTATAAATTATAAAAAAATAAAATAAAATATAATTGACGAAAAACTAAAAATCTAAATCTGTAAGGCAGCCAACCCTTACTACTTAGCGGTATCAAAAATAGATGTTAATTCTCAGTCTCACTGAACGTGATTATAAAATTTTATGAAAATCGGTTAAGCCGTTTCAGAGGTATATTGTCTAAAATCATGACACAAACATTCGATATATACTGCCTATTTTTGAAATGTGGGATATAATAAATCTAAGTTTTTTTTTTTGAAAATTTTTTAACAGCTATCAGAACCTTACGTCCTATGAGCTGTTGGGCTAAAACTTCTCCTTATTTCCTATTTTTTATATGGTAACCCAATGGTTAATATAATAGGGCTGACATTCTATTGGTGCAGCAATAATGCCGGGCAAGGGCTATTTTCAATTGGAAACATATTGCTATCTATATTTCCAAGTGAAAATCGTTGTCACTGCTGCCTGACAACAGGCTGCTCGAAGTGGGACCTCTGACACAAGTTCCATCGCTCTTAACCGCTTACCTATGGGCGAGCCCAATCTAAGGATATATAATACTATTTAATCTTAAAAAAAATGAAATACAGAAACACCTATCTCCGTGATGTTGATCGATGAAATTTATGCAATTCGCAGAGTGCAGATATGTTTACATTTTATATATTTCCCGTTATGAAATACGAGAGATTCCTTTGATGTGCATTGTGCAATCAAATAGTTACACAACTGGTTGGATTACCATCATGGCAGTGTAAATAAAAAGAAATATTCAGATTATATCCAATAGCAAACTGAAGCGATCAAACTAAACGAATTTATTTACTATGCTTATATTTGTTGTGAATGCAAAATATCGCAGCAACAGTGCAATATGTGAAAGAATAAATATTGTTCTTGTTACTGAATCCGGTTAATTTGACAGAATATGTAAAGTAAATTTAGAGAATAATAAATGTTGCAGAAAAAATGGTAAAGTATATCGTAGTGGAACGAACACTACTAGTAGATTTTGAAAAGAAAACAAACATGCCTACTTGTTTAAATTTGGTATCAAACGATACAGATTGACTTGGAATGCCGAGAAAAATGCGTATCAGGTTTTATCGTAAAAACTTCTTTGGTAAATTAATAATAAATTAGTTGAAAGTGATAGTATGTCTTAAGGCAAGTTACACGAACGTCCCGATATGTGTAATAAATCGAATATTATATAATAAATAAATCAATTTCTGAGTGATTTATGAGTATTCCGAGTGGAATATTACACATTATTGAAACACGTTTGTAGTAAAACTCGAAGTATTTTCTGAAAGCAAATATTCAAAATTCAATGAATGCTTATATTTGGAGTATTTTTCGTATGATTGTAATTGTTTATTAAGACCAGGTACTATATCGCAAAATCAAGTGAAATGTCTAATTTTAACAATCGTCACAAAAACGCTGGTATAATTTTTTTCAAACTTAGATAATTTTTGAAAATAAAACTACTTGTCGTGATGCCTTAATATTTCAGTATGTTCTATAAGACCATGATATCTACGCCAAAAAATGCTTCATGAAAATCGGCAATTTTTTTTTCAAGGGTTAATTACAAGAAAACGGCCGATCTTTACCAAAAACTAATTAGTACGATATGTATCTAATATCTTTGGAATGTTGTTTGGATTTTCAAAATCGATTCAGGGTTGTGAGCTAAAACGCAGTCATTTTTTTAAAACTTTTTGCCAAATACAAACAAACTACTCTGCCGTTCGTCGCTGAAATAGTGATAAACGATAGTCCTTGTCAAATTACTTTAATGATTTAAATGATTTTTAAATTTTTCTAATCAGTTCAAGCGGCTATGAGAAAGATTAATATTTTTCCAACTTTTATGAATTATCATTATTTTAATAAGTATTATTTTAATAAGTTCTATAAGACCTAAATAAGATATCGACAAAATAAGTTTCATAAAAATCGGCTTCAATTTTTTTTTTTCAACAATTAATTACAAGAAAACAGCTTAATAGATCCTCACATAAAACTAATCAGTATCATTCTCAAGCAATATCTTTCTAAACGTTTTTGATTTCTCAAAATCTATTCAGAATTGCGGACTTAAACGTGGACGAAAAATTGTTCACTTTTCTGCTATTCACAAAGAAACGGCTTAGCCGATCGCCGCACAAACTGAGAAACGGTAATCCTCATCGAGATAGATCAATTGGATTTTAAATTTTTAAAATCAAATCAGCCGTTTTTGGAAATGTCAATTTAAGGTCAAAGATATATTCACGTACACACACAGACAAACACAGACATACATTTTCCAAATTTGGTCTCATTCGATTCAGAACGGCTTAAAACATCGAGAAAACATAAAATTATCGAATCGGATTTTTTGATGAAAATATATACTTCTCCTTCGGGAAGTTAATATTTCATCAAAAATGATAATTATGTAATAAAAACTTGACATTTGAAGCTACATGCCTATTTAAAATAAACAATAAATCTAATTGTAAAACTTTGTAATTAATAATTTATACAGAAACTATTTGTCTTGCATTTTACATTATAACCCATTTATTATGAGTACGATTTTAAGTTTGAGGTTATTTCGTGATAGTAACTAAATATTAATATAATATTGTCTTCTTGACAACTATATTAGAAGAATTATTAAACTATGTAATTATTAATCAAATATAACAACTATTTATTTAGTATTGCGCATTATAAACTACTTATTATACGCACGATTTGAAGTTTGTGGTGTCTTTTCTGACAAACAAAATTCATGTTGGTTTTGGCAAAATGACGTCATCAAAATAATTCTTTTGATGTTCAGGTGCACTAGCAAATGTAATCACGATTAGTTGCTAAGTGCCTTTCGTAAGGTAAGGACGCGTTTGACAATTGCATTTTATATATATACAAAGTGTCAAAATTATTTAGTGGTTGTGAATACTTTTCGTAAAGTTAGACTGGTTTATAATTGATATAAATGGTTCAAAATTGAGTTACAATTAATTTGTGTTTTAGTATTCGTTGATTCTAGTTTAAATAGTGTTATTTGGTATTAGTGTTTATTTAATAGCAATGCCACACTTAATTTTATTTTATGTGCCTAGAAATATTTATATGGTAACTTTGATTTATTTTATTTATTCAAAACTTATATTTAATGCATTTTATAGTTAGACAACTGTATTAAATAATTTATCATTTGAATTTAATAAATATTTTATATCATTTTCTATTAACCTTGCATCACCTTATTGCGCGTATAACAATTTTTTGCCGCCATTTTTACTACGGCGTCATCAAAACTCCGAATAATCTTTTATTTTGTGGGAGTAGTAATGATTATGATAATATATAAAATTAGAAACTCCCAGCATAATAAAAAAATATAAATTTATTGACTATCAAAATATTTCCAGATCAAAAATATACATGACATGTCCGATTGTTTTTTACAAATCCAAAACCAGCCTGCTTGATATCGCCACACACTCCCTGCCCAGTGTTGATCTCACAGTTTAAAAAAAAAAATACAGGGAAACACGTTATAAAAATGTGGTGGGAAAGCAGATTATAGCAGACCAGTGTTGTAATACTGGTCAATTACAAATTTCCATGTTTCGTCAGCAGATCCACCGTATGTGGTGATTTGACCTGCCATCAACTCCATATTCTGCATAATGTTCTCGTTCTAATGGGTATTAGTTATATCAGAATAACTTAATGTTTAGAATGCATAATTTATGGGTACAGTTTCCATTTCTGCAAGCGTTGCATTCGTATCTGATGAGTTCCGATCAGAGAAAGAAGTTGGCTCTTTATCCAAATCAGGATCATTGGTTTCTTTGACATAAGAGTCCAGAATTGTGGAATCCAATAAATTATGTCAAATTTTGTTTTGATTCGTCGTTGTCACCGATAATGGGAGGTAGCATTATAAGACGATTTGTTGAGTTAACAGAGAAAGAGAGGTTGAATTGCATTCCAATGAAAAGTTCAGGCTCCAAATTATTTTTTCTGTCAGCAATAAACACTGAGGTCTGGGTATACCAAATGAGTAACCTCGGAAGTCTGATCCAGATAGTAAGTGCGTTAACTATGATGGATTGGACTGGACATACCTTATAGGTCGTCACTGAAGACCAGTGATTATGGTGCTGCGTCAAAATCAATTTTTCTTAAATCTTCGAAAAATAAAACTCCTTTATCTTCATCTCCATCGTCGTGAGTCACCAATGTGGGAGTCGTAATGATTATGATAATATATAAAATTAGAAACTCCCAGCATAATAAAAAAATATAAATTTATTGACTATCAAAATATTTCCAGATCAAAAATATACATGACATGTCCGATTGTTTTTTACAAATCCAAAACCAGCCTGCTTGATATCGCCACAATTTTATATGTTCAGATGGTCTTGATAGTGTGTAGATCAAATATATTTTTTTATTTTCTCATAAATTACAATCTGTCTAAATAGAAAGACATTGAGTAATTAGTTTGACAAATAACATAGAATTTTAAAAGAAAAACCCAGTGGTTCATCTTTTATTAATGTACTAAATTATATATTAATCAAACTTTGGTATTTGAAGAAAAAAACTTAAATATATAAATACAATTATAAAAAAAGTACATTACACAGTCTACATATACACAGATATATACACACGTCTATCATAGATAATATAGTAAAACAACTTATTATTGATTAAATTGTAAGATCTATTAAATGCTTTCTTTTTAGTCTTATATGTGGTGTTTTAAAGACTTGCTATCAGTTCATTTGAATGATGGTCAATTTTTTCTTGAAGTTAAGGGCACTCTTTTTAATTTCATCACCGATAAATCAAATATAGATAAATGAAAATACTTGTTTCTTAGTGAATTATCAACCTATACGATTTCATTCGTTAAAATTTTGAAGTTTTTGTGATGGGAACTCGTAGTCCTGTTAATAATGTTTAGGCCTGTATGGAAAGTTGAAGAAATTCCTTTATATTGTATAGTGATTTATTTACTAATAGTATTTTCAAATAGTTTTAGTATATGTGCATACATATAAGTTTGGATATGTATGATGTGATCTTTGTAAGGAAATCCTAAGTAATTAAGAATTAATTTTAGTGTTAGAATTTCTAGGGCATTTTTAGTATATTTGAACATGTATATCTGCAGATTATTATTATTATGAACATGTATATCTGTAGATTACACAACAATCCACCTTTCCTTTTATATTGAACAATCGTTCACCAATATTCTAGTGATTAGAGCTATGGACTTCGAATTAGACGTTCAAGGTTTTATGGCCGCTTCCGACAGTCTGTAATCAAGCAGTAGTGGCATTAGTTTTTACTTGAAAATATAGATTGCAATACTTTTCCAAAACAAAAATTTTCTTTTTCTACCTTGCACCATCAACCATGTAACAACAATTTCCTCGTACAACAATTTGCACAATCGTTTGGGTTGCCATCAACAAAAAGCGATATCATGTAAGAAGTTAACATAATATCTTGTGAAAACCGTTAATTTCTTATTGTTGTTGCAAAAATATAATAAATACGAGTTATACACGCTTTTAGCATAATTTTCATCTAAAACTAAATAAAAGTCCGTACTAGCTAAATATTCCATTAAAAAATTAATCATTTAAATAAATAGTCCAGGCGATCATTTTATCTCCAGTTAGTCAGTAATATCTGTATTGTTTTTTTTTTCATATAAATTACAATCTATCTATTAAATAGACTCTCTTGAAAGACATTGCGTAATTGTTTTTTTTTTTAAATCTAATTATTTGTATACTAGACACCGAATCTTTGTGTTATTACCAAAAAAAAAATTCAGTAGACATGTTGACATACATACTATTATAAACATGTACGATAACTATTAGACGTAAGAGCTTATATAAACCCCACACATAGGAGAATGGTAAACCGATGGGTTGCCTCTCATAAAATAAGTTAACTCATAACGAACTATTAGGTCTTCAACAAACAGCCCATAGAACATGTAAAGTTAGAGTTCTGATTGCTGTTGAAACCATATGAAAAGAAAGAAAAATATACACATACCATATGTAGCATAGTAATTTTCTTTATTAGATGATATTTTTACAATTGTCCCAAAACGGACAACAAGTGTGAGCAGCATTTGGTAAAAACCTTGAGACTTTAGAAAAATACTAATTATTTGACCATTGCCAATTATTAGTTGAAAATCTTATTCATTGAATTTGATTATTAATGTAGAAGGATCTTCATTTATAAGCTTAAATAATATATTATATACTATTTTATTATGTCAGTTAAATGGGTCCTCTTCTATCTTTTATCATGCGTATTTTTGTTAAGATTAACTGTCAGTTCATTTTGATGTTGATCAATTTTGTTTGTAGTTTAGGGCAATTAACTTAATTTTCTCTCTGATTGTGAGAGTAGTTATGGTGTTTTTTTGTGTATTAACTGTGTCTGTACATGTCTTGATGCGGATATTGGCCGCCGAAATACTTTATTTAGGAAACTTTTCATTGGAAAATCGCTGCTTTGAGGAGGCCCATATCCAATTTATGTCACAAAATTGAAAATATAGTGGAATGTCATATATCTACATTGGTTTGCGGATGACTTTGTATAACAAAATATTATTACATATGGATAACTTAGATATACCTACTACTGAGATGCCAATACATTCCTTTAACATTCTAATGATCAAGCAAGAGATCTAATTGTACTTTTTTTATATGAACTATCCTGTTTAGTTTCCCAGTTACTTTACGTGATCTTGTTTTGATGTTGTTTATCATATATTTTGGCATTTGTAACTGCAATTGATTTCAAATTAAATATCAACTAGTATCATCTAAAAATACGTTTGTCACAACTCTAAGAGTTTGTAGCGCCCACACATTCCTGTTTACTCAACAGTACTCGAGAGACCTTTTCCCGCAATATTCCCGTTCCGCTGCTTTTGAAGCGAATTAAATAATTTCTGTCATATCAGGAAGCTAATAATAAAAGTCAATTTATTATATATAAAAGTCATAGAAATTTGCATGTACACGTGGAAATTATACAGGGGAAAATATAAACATGATATAATGTAATCACAACACGATACCGCCCGTATCCCGCTGCTCAGGGACCCGAAACAACCCGCGGGTGATCTGACCTGCTTCACATACGTATTTCATACAAAAGCGTCTTGTATTTGGCATAATGAATAGACAAAGGTCTAGTGGAAATAGTACTCACATTTTTTTTTATAAAAAAGACTTCAATTTTAATAGCAATAACGAACATCCTACTCCAAAGTTACAATTATATGTAATTATTTTTTTTATTCTTTGTCCACACTTAGTACGTTTACCAGTTTCCAATAACTTTATAATTTATTCGATTTTTCATATTTACAGAATTTTACAACAATAAATTTAAATATCTTTATAATTTGTTAAGATATTTAACAAAATTAAAATAGAATGCCTAATGAAGAACAATAAAGAATGCTTGAATAATTTAATGTCTTGATGTTGAGAGGATTGATATTATATATCCACTTGAGCATCATTAATGGTCGAAGAATTTGTTAAGAAATTTAATAGTTTTTTTGTAAAAAAAGAGCAGTATCAATTTTTTTTAAATAATATAATTGGCAGTAAACCAAAAAAAATCTAGATCACGTAGATATAAATAGTAGCTCGGTATTGTTTGAAGTCAAAATTTCGTATTTGTTAAAACACAGTGAACTACATGATTGATTAGTTCCCGTATTTGAAACTGTTTTAATTTGATAGGTTGAATACCAAATTCATCAATTAATTTCAAAGAAGTTGCACCCTTAAAAGTTGGTCTTTTAGAAGTTATATTCCTTGTAAAGTAGTGAGAATTAGACATGGAAGATAAATTAAATAACTGGCGATTATTTTTTATAAATAAAAGTATAATGAGAGGATGTTTGAAACAGTAAGAACTTTTATTTTTGAAATATATTTCTACAACGTCGGTGAGTTAAGAGAGAACTTGATTCTTAGTGTTTTTTTAAGTGTTAATAAAAGTTTTAGAGATGATGATATTTCTATCTCTATTATGCATCTATTATTCGCCTCTTATAAAAGTTTCACTCTCTTTTTTTTGTATCTATTTGATATCATTTTTTTCGTGAGTTTGGAGAGAAACTTGATTTTTAGAGCTTTTTTAGAAGTTTGGATACATGTTTTGGAGATTATCATATAAGTTAATCTTTTTAAATGCATTATTTGAAACAAAAGTTTCACTCCTTTTTTGGTATCTATTTGAAATCTTGTTTCATTTTATTTTATTTTATTTTATTTTATTCGCATTGCTTTCCAGTATCTATAGCCACTCATATTATTTGAATTATTATCATATTATTTAACTAGTTTCTATTCAACGTATTTCTGCACGTTTCATTGTTTCTACTGTACTTATTTTTTACATTCTCTTCAAAGCAATATTTTGTATCATATTGATTTTTATATACATTTGTCACATGCAACTTTCATTTCCATGCATACTACTTTTTTGTTTTAACAGTTGATCTAATGTTTTTGTTTGGAGATACACATTTATGTTGTATAATTTCTTAAATTAAATTCCTTATTTTTATATATTGCTAAACATTGTATCAACTTACTATTAGATTCCTTATATAATGACTTTAATGAATCCCTTATATAAAAATGTATATTAAATCTTTTATTGTTGATTATTTATTAAGTTATATTATTTTACGTATTTATTTAATAATTGCAAATCAAAATCTTTTTGAAAGAAAAAACAATTTACGAATTATTACAACTTCTATAAATTAATGCAATTTATAAGTCAAATACATATTTATTAAATTGTAAAATGAAATTAATTTGAAGGAATAATGAATTCAAACAAAAATCAAAGCTACTAAATATGTAATTATATATATAAAAAAATCTTGTCTATATGAAAGTTTTCAGTTGATTGTCAATGAAAACCCATAAAATCAGAGTATACGTGCAAAAATCTAGACTTGTTGATCAAGATGATCCACTTCAACACAGTATTGGAAATATCCTAATTTAAACAGTGCGCTATGAAGTGAGTAATAATAGTCCTTAAAAAATTATTTGCCATTACTTTTCAATTATAAATACATGTTAATTACTTTTCTTAACAATTTGCTCGTTGATACAATTTCCATTTTTCCAATTATTATCACTATTACGTTTTGTTTTAATCTCATTACACGTTTGAGAAAACTGTTTAACTAGTTGTTATTTGCATGCTTTTATTATGATATATAGTTTAACATTTTTTTTCTTTTTTATATATGTTTATAACTGTGCATGTTAGGGCAATTAGTGAATTTGATAATGTCTATTGTACGAAAGACATTGTATTAAAATAGTGACATGCTGTATGAAATACCTAATAGTTGATTTTTTATCTTCATAGTTTTATTTAACATCAGTCAAACACAAAAGCATGACATTCGAAAATTTGACAAAATTGTAGTTTTTATCACTTTCAAATAAAAACCATCAAGCTGTACGATTATATCTAACATCAAATAAATTGATAGAAAATTTTGAATACAGATGTTTCTAGTTTCTCTAGAAAGTTTCCTTGTTTTAGTTAGTCAAAAAGCATCAAATTGTACATATATATATATATATATATATGTACATATATATATATATATATATATATATATATATATATATATATAAATACTTATTATCAGAGTATCTAAATTGAAAACATCAGAATCAAATATTCGCAAAATAAAATCTAACAATAAATATCTATTCAGTGAAATAACAAGTGATCTATATTTCTAAAAATCGTTAACTTTCAACTAAACATTTTATAAAACAACAGTCTTGACAGATATATGTTTAGCATATTTACTAAATATAAGCTAAATATTATTTTCAAAAAGTAATCAAAAATCCAAGGTTCCATGAACAATTGTGACGAATACAGACTATCACATAACTTTATTACAGATGATAACTCAAATAGTTCTAAAATCTGTATGTGATCAATTTGATCATTCTAACTTCTGTTATAGTAGTAAATAGTGATCTGTACGGCAGATTCATGGTATGAGACCACCACAAAATAAATGATTCTTTTTACCTCTACTGTTCATTATTTCTATTGCAATTAATCACCTTTTATGCATTTTGATTTTCAAGCTTCTGTTTTCAGGCTTCCTGGTCTTGTACTTCAACAATCAACCATAAGCATCCTTCTCCTGACTAATCATTTTGGTTCTTCTATTTTACCTTTGACTACGTTGTGTAACTTCTCTTCCTGCAGAATTAGTCCAATCCAGTTTTCTTTTCTCTTCAGAATTACATCAGCAGAGTTATTTCTTTGTCCAATCTTCTCAGCACTTCTTTATTTGTTTTTTTTTTATTTGTCCACATTATCTTCTCCATTCGCTCTTAGCACATTTTGGCACCACAACTTCTAATGATGACTTTTCTGATATGAGTGACTTCAGCTTGAAAAAATATTTCCATTCCCAAATGGTATTGATTTTTAGAAATGTTCCTTAAGCTCTCAATCTATTTCCTATTTTGTCAAAGGCTTCTTGTAGTCTGTATAATGAACTGCTCTATGTCGAAGCAATGAGGATAAATCCGAACTGCGCGATGCATGTTTACGTTGCCGCCGACACGAGCGGCAAACAAACATATAACGTCCGATTCGTGGGGGCGCTTTGTAAATAATGCGGTTTGCTAGCAACTGGTACAAACTATGAGGAGAAATAAAAATAAATACGATTAATAGGTATTGATAATGTAATAGAGAGCTTGGAAAATCTCACAGCACGTGCGGGTAATGTTTTGCTCGTTTCAGGAATTGGAAGTAAAAATTATACGTCGATTTGTCAAAGATTTGAATAATGAATACCTTTACGTTTACGATGCTCAGGTGAAAACTTTTTTGTAATTTTTTCACTTCAGCCAGTTTTGCTAAGGACGTGGGCTAGCACAAACTAGTCTCGGGTTCGATTCCAATCTGGGCCAAATGCAAATTAGAAATGTAAGTCAGCAATCCTAACTCAAAAAATACATGTTTTGTTTACGTAAAAGAAAATGGTTCGAATTTCTTAAACTAAATATCTTTTCTATAAATATAATGAATGGGGTGGTGAGGTAATTTTTAGCACTTTTTTCGCAAAATCCATATGAATTTTTAAATAGTAAAATTATATATCCTTGTATGTAATGAATATATGCAACTTTAATATATAACACAGGTCACAAAAAATAAGTTGTCTGTATTAGGTGTGCGGCATATGTTTTACAATGTAGTTTTTACAGCTGATTACGAATCTACGGTCAAAATTGGGGGTCAAATAGCAAAAAATTGTAAGTAATTAAAAAAACGACAAAAATACGATGAAGTAAAATTTTACGGCCTGTTTCTTGAAATATGATTTCTGTCGTTTTCAGACTTTTTACCTTAAATAATTATTGGGTATTCACTTAAATGATCTATCAAGTTTTTTAAATAGAATACAGCAGTAATTTGCCAACACAATTTCTGATATTCAAATTGCATACATTATTGCAGATTATCCAGGGGCAACAGGGAGCAAATATTTTTGAAAATTACTGCTGAATTATACAAAGAAAAACTTAATAAATCATTTAATTGAAATTTAATAGTCATTTAAGATAAAAAGGGCCAGGAAGCCATAGAAATTATAATGTTTTAATTATTATGCAGAAGAATTAATAGATCAGGGTTTTGTCGTTTATTTTTTTTTTTGTTTTTCAATTTTTAGAAACTACCTTGAGAAGCATATACCGAAAACTCTGTATTTTAAACAAAATAAAATATTATATGTATAAAATGGGAATAATATTTGTGGAATGAGTACATAGTGTAAGATCTTTCAGATACTCAAAATCAGTTATTTGAAAAAAAAGATAACGCAACTATATAACATATATTTAGTCTAAATGAAATAATTAAAACATTGCAAATAAATAAATTAAATAGTAAATCACGTATAGGAGCACACAGGTTCATGTTTATTTATAGAAATTTACATCATTCACGCTTGAACGCAATTTTATAAATTAAAATCTATTAATTAATTAAAAACATCGATACGTAATTGAAATTAATATACCATTATTGTTAACTGTATTTATTTTTATAGTGATTTTTTATAAAATTTCTCTCAGACCTTTAAAACTAATTCAGGCCAGTATATGCATTTTCAGATCTTCACTTTTCAAAGTGTTCATATAGATAATCTTCATATTGATAAATATATTCATTATTATTATCGATTCATAGTC
>NW_020536999.1:52534901-52563128 GCF_003426905.1 Ctenocephalides felis | reverse complement strand
TGTTGAATTCATTTATTTTTATTTTTGCACTCCTAAAACATTTAAAAATAACATAAAATTTAGATCTCGTATCCGAGAATTGGCCAATAAATTTCTCAATTTTAAAGCTCAATGTTTATTTTATAATACAAGCAATTATAATTTAAATAAAAAAGTCATGTGTTGATGCAAATCAAATGCAGAGTTTATAACTTTATTATCTTTATCAAGACAACATGAGCAGAATGATATTTGACTGTAAAAACTATCAAAACGAATTGTTACTATTTCGATAATAATTTATTTGTTTTAAAATAATTTAATTTAATTTAATTATACTTAGCAATGTAAACTTGCAATCTATATAGCAGTAAATAAATATTATCGTGTTTACTCAAATGAGTTGTTTACAAATTCTATTCATTTCTCCTAGTTGGCACTCTAATAGGTGATTTACCAATCCTGTTCATTTGTCCAAAAATGTGATAATGCTATTGCCTATTCAAATATTTTTTTCAGTCTTCTTCATGTTGTTCATTTTGATCAATCACGTTTCCTCGTTTTCAAAGCAGCATCATCATCTTTTATTCTCATAATAATTCTTATAATAAATTATTCATTATTTTGCTGAAAAAAACTATGGTTCTTATTAGCAAAAAAATAAATCAAGTACAATTTGATATCACCATAACTATTAAATTGTATACGAATCTAATTGTTTTTAAATATCGCAAGAAAAATTAATCAGAAGGTGCAAAGTCACGGCTGTATGGTGGATTGGCACAATATCACAACAAAACTCCAATAATTTTTACCAAGTGGCTTCAGATATGTGATGTCATTAATGGAATAAGTAACGATTTGTAACTTCGACTTCATTATTTAATTTCATTACTTGTTTAATCGGAAATCATCATCAGTTTTTTAATCAACATCAGAATTGATTATTCGGTTGATAACAACAGTTCTAAGTAGACAATTCTTTTTTAATCATCATCAACTGATGAACGACCAGAGTGTATTTCATCTTTGAGTAAAAAATCAACAGAACGAAATTTGATAAACAAGGTTTCGTCTCCAGAAATAGGTCATAACTTTTCGTGTGTTTAAGATGTCTCTATACTTTGCAGAAAATGAAACAAAATATGACAAAAAGATTCGATTTAATTTCACATGTTTTACTTTTTTTTAATTTCAATATTTATTACAACTGTTAAATAATTAACATCTAGCAATATTGATAAATAATAACATAAATTTAAATAAATAAGAGTGCAAAGGATAGAACTTATATGAAAATATTATCCGTAATATATTGATTTAATATAAAATAGAAGCAAATAATAATAAAAATAAAATTAATAAATAATATAAATAAAATTTCTGAATATAAGATAATACTAGGAAAACAATAAAATATAACAAAATAACAATGTTTCACATGTTTTGCGAAAACGACGCAAAATGGATCAAGAAAATTATTTTTTACTGATGGAATCTAAACTGACTACTAACTTTATTTAGGCTAAAAATTCGTTTTGGTTGTTTTGTTTCATTTTATTAGTTTTTTATTAACTTCAACTGGACAATCATAGAGTATTTTATCTTTGACTGAAAAATAATCACCAGAGAAAAATTTGGTAAACCAATTTTGACACTGTCGTTTTGAAGTTCTCGTCACCAGAAATAGGTCATAACTTTTCACAAGCTTAAGATGCCTTTTTACTTTGCAGAATTAAAAAAGCACAAGATGGCAAAAAAAAAATCGATTTAATTTTTCATCCAAGTGCAACTCATCAATATAACTCTTCTCTATTGATGGACACTTAACTGTATATTAAGGAAAGGTATTTTATATTTGGACTATGTTTAACCTAACTTTCACCTAAAATGTAAGAATTATTCAAATAACATTCAGGCCCTTGGCCAATATACTCGAGAAATAGTTTGGAAAACACTTTATGTCAAAGTTTATATTGATCCACCATACATGTAATCAGTACTCTTTTTATTTCGGTAAAATCTGATGTGATATTTTTTAAAAATGACCAAAACTATTCTTTTTTATAGCATAAAAACAAGACACTGTTTCATATTTTTTACATATAAATGTACTGATTGATAATTGTAATGATAAAGTATAATACCTTAAGGTGGACTTATGTACCATTCCAGCATTATGTTGTATACATTAAAATATTGTAATTTTAATAGAAAATACGAATCTTTTATACTATGTTGGAAAACCTGAAGAATCAATCTAAAATATCGGATTTGGCCATGTAATGCATTGAATAAAATAGTTCTCTAAATCAATATTTTGACAAATGTGGAAATAACTACTTTAAATTTTATACACCACTTAGATAGTTATTTTTTACCTTGCCTTTCAAAATATTCGACTCGACAGTTCCAAGCCGTGGATAAACCCTAACAGCTTTATCACAATTACTGCAGCACATACTTCATTATCGCGGATGCATTTTTGAATAATGTTCGCGGCAAATAAATTTTTATTAGCGAAAGAAGAAATGCACAAAACACTCGGCTTATTTTGTCAGATGGTGGTGCTGGAGGTCGGCAGACACCACCGTTGGTGATATATTATCTAGGACTTATTGTCGTCATAACTCTTTGTACACACATCGCGTCGTTTAGAGCCGCTCCACTTGCCGCCGTGCGATATTGCGACGAAATAAAACGTGACGTGTGCGAGAGATATTAAAAAATATTACGTCGCTGCACAACAAGAGTTAGATTTGTAAGATAAGAATATCGTGATAGGAATATAATGCATTTCTGAGATGTTTTAAAATGAGTTTGCAAATTGTGGAGCTAGAGAACACCTGCAGAATCAGGTGGTTGATGTTATTGGAATTATTTTTCATTGTGAGATCATTCGCTGAAATTTGTTAACAAAACATACAAAGTTTGTTAATGTACTACAATCGTACATAATCATAATTTAACCAAAGCTCTATGTTGCACTTAAAAGCTCAATTTACAAACAACGTGAGATTTCTTTTTCAGGAGCGGTATATCAATACTATAACCTTGTTTCCGCTTGTCGTTAAGCTCTGGTATGAATTGTAAGGGCCATCTAACCATTCGTGATAATTACAAATAATTTTATGAACCACTATATGAGGGGTAAAATACAAACAACGGAGTTTGTTATGTTACTCAAGATACAACATTGTATGCACCAAGTAACCTTGCCAAGCCCAGCATATATTGATAAAATCCCTTTCCAGACCATAAAATACGCAAATTCAACTTAGTCATCTGATGCACTATGCAATGGCATTGAACAAGTCATGAAATACTATTATCTAGTGATTCAAAGTCACCCTGAATCAAGCACATAAAAGGCATGCAATGACGCATTCCCTAGACAGTCGTAATTTAGTTTTCAATGAATCCAAAAAAATTTTAGTCAGTCGTAATATATTAGTGAACCTTTGTGCTCGAAGTAACCTTTCCAAGTCCAGCATACATTGATAAAATTCCTTTTTAGACTTCAAAATACGCAATAACAACTTAGTCATCGTCATTCTGCAATGACATTGAACAAGTCATAAAATACTATTATCTATTTCTTCAAAGTCACCCTGAAGCAAGCACATAAAAAGCATGAAATCACGCATTCTCCAGACAGTCGTAAAATTTTAGTCAGTCGTAATATATTAGTGGACCTTTGTGCTCGAAGTAACCTTGCCTAGCCCAGCATATATTGATAAAATTCCTTTTCAGACCACAAAATAGTCAATAACAACTTAGTCATCTATTGTGTTGCAATCTGCAATGACATTGAACAAGTCATAAAATACTATTATCTAGTAATTCAAAGTCACCCTGAAGCAAACACATAAAAGGCATGGCGCATTGCCTAGACAGTCGTAATTTAGTTTTATGTAAAGTATGAATCCAAAAAAGATTTAGTCAGTCGTAATATATTATTGGATCTTTGTGCTCAAAGTGACCTTGCCAAGCCCAGCATACATTGATAAAATTCTTTTTTAGACCACAAAATAGTCAATAACAACTTAGTCATCTATTGTGTTGCACTCTGCAATGACATTGATAAAGTCATAAAAGACTATTATCTAGAAATTCAAAGTCACACTGAAGCAAGCACATAAAAGGGCTGCGATAACGCATTTCCTAGACAGTCGTAATTCAGTTTACTATAAAGTATGAATCCAAAAAAATGTTAGTCAGTTGTAATATATTAGTGGATCTTTGTGCTCGAAGTAACCTTGCCAAGCCCAGCATACATTGATAAAATTTCTTTTTAGACCACAAAATGCGCAATAACAACTTAGTCATCTATTGTGTTGCACTCCGCGATGGCATTGACATAAAAGACTATTATATAGAAATTCAAAGTCACCCTAAAGAAAGCACATAAAAGCATGAAATGACGCATTCCCCAAACAGTCGTAATTTAGTTTTTTATAAATATGAGTCCAGAAAAATTTAAGTTAGTCGTAATATAGTTGTCTATTAGTGGACCTTTATACCCCAGATCTTTAAGTCGTATATATTCATGAATATATGTATATATTCATGCATGTTACATACCAAGAGAATTGATTCAATCACGAAGCTTGGGAAATTTCAAACTAGTTGTATATCGTCGCAATAACTCTCAATAGTTACCAGTATCTGCTGCCGGATGATTTCGTTTGTTCATAAGTCAACCTCCAGGGACAGACGAATATCACAATCAGTATATAAGTAATTTGCAATATTAGATGATAAAAGATAGATAGGTATACGATGGTAAAATATAGTTTGATCACGTGAAAATAAATTGACAGTAAAAAATAAATATACAAAGACAAATATAGCACTTTTAAGTTATGTTTTTGAAATGACACTCGGAATATTTAGAGTACATATCTACCTGTTTGTAACGATTTTGAATATTTATTATATTTTGTTGCATATTATTCAACTATTTTATATTTTACTATTTGAATTTTGATATCTTGTTATAACATGTTAATATACCAGCCATTATATCCAGATGATTTTATTTATATAGTAATATCTTTCTGAATAGCAACATAATGTTTGTGCTTGCGTTTATAAAGATAGTTTTACAAATAAAAATTAACAACAATCTAATTCTATGGTGCTAGACTATACTATGTTGAAAACGATTCTGTAAAAAGTAATTAAGATAAATTTGTAATTTGTTTAGTACCAAACTAACTTATATTACTTTTTTTAAATTGATCATTATTTTACAATAAGGAAAAACCAGGAATAAAGGGTACATATTGAGCAATAAGATCAGTAATAATTGAACTGCCTACGACCTTATATTAAATATTAGTACTGAATTTTGTAAGATTTAAAATAAAATCTACAATTCATCCAAAAGAGTTGCAGTAATTATTATCTCTCCATTTTCCGATGTCACCAAATTTTTAGTAGGACTGACCTTCCGGCTTAGTATCTAGGTTTATTTGAAAAACCAGGTAAACCATTTTATCTGGTTTATCCTAATTGCATGAATAAAGGTTGGTTTATAAAAAGTTTTATACGAATATTAGATTTGGTACTAAACGTGTTAATAACTTACTTTAATACAAGATCTAATATACTCAGCATTTGCTAATAATGATTCATAATACAATAGTTCTTAACAACTACAGATATTATAACTACACCTAAAGACTAAAAAAATTATTTACATATATGAATTTTATTAGAATCTTAAATATATTTCGATAAAAACAAGTTTATTGTATTACATTAAAAATCGCAATTATTCCCAATTTAACTTAATATTATATAAAAAATCACATTTTCCAAATAATGGCAGAGAAACAAAGTTTTTTAAAGAAAATTGAGACTGTAATGATTGCATGTTCGAAGATAAATGTAATGAATTCGGTTTTGCCAAAAAACTTAGTATTTTCTGCACAATTGTCTGAAGACTATGAAAAATTACTAATAGGTGTGTGTGTTTTTCTATTCAAGTGGTCAGTGGGATCATTAGCAAGAGGTTTATAAAAATAATCAGACCTGTCAATCACAACTGTAAGATTTTCCTTATCAGATTTAGTAACTAAAATATCAGGATTATCATTCAAAACTTTTTACATAATGTGAAGGGAAAGAACAAACGTTAGAATTATTTTTTTTAATAAAAGATAAACGATTATTACGTCCTCAGTTTTCCCTACTCTTAAACCATGGATTTGCCTTCAAATAATAATGATAAGTTTTTTTTTTGAATTTTATTTGAACAGCGATTAGAACTTATGGGTCCTATGAGCTGTTGTGATGAATATCTTACAAACTACGTTTGTTTTATTATAGATGACAACCCAAACAGTTGTCACATCTCTATGTGATGAATTTTATTATTACAATTACTGTAACAGAGATGACTTAATTCGTGCAGCAATGCCGTATCAGGGCTGTTTTTACTTGGAAACATATTACTATCTATATTTCCAAGTGAAAGCCGTTGTCACTACTGCTTTACAACAGGCTCCTCGAAGCGGATTCGAACCCGGGACCCCTGATCCAGGTACAAAATGATTCATGATGGACATGGAAAGCTAGAACTTTCAAAATCTCTTCTACTCCTGATTTGTCCCTAGCTCTCAGTCTATGTTCCCTGTTTCGCATATATGCGGTTTACAATATCGCCGTTTGCGAAGTTATATTAACTGAAGTGGTATCGATATATCGGTTCCGAATCATATTACGGATTTAATATCGATGGCGAATCGAGTCCGCGGTTTCGTGGATAGTAGAAATACTCGCTTGACGATTGAATATTCCTTTTTCTTGTTTGACTATTTGCTTCGTTTTGTGCGCGGTTTATTGGCATCCGTATAGTAGCAATAAACTGATGTTACGTCTGTTTTATCTCCGACATAGCACTCGTAAATAATCTCTATGATAGTTTCAATGTAAACAAAGGATAGAAATTTCTTATTTTCGGATCAACATTTTGTTGCAAACATTCCTCAGAATATAAATTTTATTTGGCGCAAAATTGTATGCAAATAGATTGAAATGCACTCAGAGAGAGATCAGCATAAGACTAATGGATAGTTGTTTATATATTTATTTATTTATTTATCCATAAGCAAGCCGTAATCAATCATTATAGTATTATTTCAGGCTCTTGTCAAGCCTATTCATAATTAATTTTCAAAGGATAGCAATTTTGTAATAATCATAGTAGCTGCACGAATTTCGCCTCTGAAAAAAAAGCCGAAAACAGCATTCGAACATTAAATATAATGTTCATCATCAAGTTCATCATATTGAAGTCTATTAGACCACCAGTTAAGCTTGAAATTCTTGCACAAGGTTGAAAGTTAAACTGATTCAAAACCGTAAAAATTTAAATTAATAATATAGTAATAGTAATAAATAAAAAAACATGCTTGTGCAAGAAAATAGTTATTGAAATCAAATTGAGAAACTTCAGTAATGTCATAAAAAGCTATTTCTTTAAAAAGTCTATAGTCTATATATTTTATGTAAAGTCAACCAGTTTTGGTATTATTTGTTTGGTTTGCTTGGTGACAAATTTTATACGATATTTAATATGTTCCCCTAACTAAGTCTTTGATTTCTTAACTAAGTGGTATGTTGAGGACATCTTGTACGCTTTTGTTGTAATATACAAAATTGTAAACATATATCAATTTTGGTCATATATTTCTAGGTCTGAAAAACAAACTAAATTTTTAAAATTCAACAAAGTTTGAAAAAATATTATAGTCAAAATTTGTGTCAAAAGTTGCTTTTGTGATGTGATGAGTCAAACATTTTCAATTCATTAAAATTTAAAATAATAAGCTACAATTTTAGGACATACAAGCACGTGCCTGTGCAATATAATTACATATTAGTTTCTAAATGGGTTTGAGAAAACTTAATTGGAAATCGTATTGTTAAGATTTCAATAAAAGCGATTACAGATAAGTTTCTAAATGGGTTTGAGAAAACTCAATTGAAAATCGCAATGTTAAGATTTCAATAAAAGCAATAATATTATTTTTGAAATAAACCGTTGAAAATTCTATCTAAATGTGTAAATCTCAATTTTGGTTGACTAACTCAAGTATTACACATTTTGGAAAGTTTATGAAACTTGCCTTTTTAATTATGGCAAAATGCTACTTTCAACTAGTTTTTTTGTATAATAATAAAAATAATTTTTAGGTGAAGAAGTAACTTTGTTAATATCTAGTGACTGTAGTTTTGCACTATATCATGAAAATACTGCTCTCAATGATAAGTTCCAATACAAATTAGAGTTTGAGAACATCATGTTCGATATTGCTATGAAATACAACATTGTAATCACATGAAAAATCATTGATAATTTTTGCCAGCGAAGGTATTAACATCATTTTATGTTAAAAAAAAAATTCTTACAATTATAGATGTGCTTAACTTAAAAAACATTATAAATCTTGGTACGCGCCTCATCATTATGTGAAAAAATAACTTATTAAAACCTACATAAAATATCTGATAATTTGATGTGCATATGTTTAATAATAATTTTTGACCGCAAAAGGGCTTTTCAGTATCTCCGAAACTACTGAACTTGCCTTCCTAAAAATTTAATCTTTTTTTTATTTTGTCAGTTCAAATGATGTTTTATGATCCGTTCTCTCAAAATTGTCATTTTTTGCATTTTTGGCCACGTATTGTCGAAGAGACACGACCTGTTTTTATCAGAAACTAATCAGCAAGTCGCCTTATTATTAACAATAAATTGTTTTTTGAATCATTTACGGAAATTTAAAAGTTTATTGAGCTAATTAACGATTAATCTATTTCTCAATTCATCCTCACATTTTATAGACTTCTTGAAATTGCTCTTCTAACTAGTATTTTCAAAGCTTATAGATTAACTTTAGATTAGTAAAGTTTCAATAATTATTACACATTTATTATTTACCCAACGCTTGTGTAAATTGGAAACGCGTGTAATATTTTTTAGAGTTGTTCGTTACTAATACGAAAAGTTATTTTAATTAAAAGTTATTTACAACTTGCATGAAATTACACTTGCGTGTGGAAAATAAAACATTTGACATGATTTGTTTTTCTTATAGTTCTATATCAAAAACCTTGACATTTTAAGGTAGTAACGAAACTATCGTAACTGTAATTGATATAAGATTTATCGTATATTCAAATAAAAATGTTAAAATTTCAAAAATAAATTTAACGCAATTAAAACTGCTCTATATTACCATGGCCAATTGTAAGCAATAGGTACTGAATTTAATTTGCAGATAGTTTAAAAAAATATGAAATTCCAAATTATTGAAATATTTTTAAACATTTGTTGTCTGTGTATTTTTCAATCGTTTAACATTTACTTGAAACTAGAAAGCTTCAGATGGGCACTAGTAAATTATAATGAATAGTTGTCTGCCCAAAGGCAGGTCCATGGTGTGAAAGCACAACAAAACAAAAGCATATGTAATTCCATAAATATTAGTAATTTATTTCAAATATTTATTTGTGAATATTTGCCAATTTCTGCAACTTTTTGAATGTCAAAAAAGTAAACAATATTTGTGGTTTAGAAATAAAATTTCTATTTAATTCCTATGATTAAATGAGATAATCCGTCGATACCAGCGAGCTTTAAGTTTGTCCGGATTATTCGGAACAAAATTTAAAATAGCTCATAAATTGTAAATATTGATGTATTGCATGTCAAACGAATGCACCCGATATAAATCACAATGTTTAATTACGTTTTGTACTATGGAAATAAATTTTCAATATCGTTTATGAAATTTAATTATATCGAGATTTACAAAGTGTGTGGCATTGGGTGAATGTAAAAATTATGACATTGCATTGGTATATCAAATTTAAGTGCATATTACATTTTAGATATTTATTCCTTGAATCTGAATATACGATTTTCTATAATAAAAACTGTGAATTATGACATTATACATAAAATTATATTTTTAGTTGAACACGATAACTTTTCATGTAATCTGAAATATATAAAATGCATCGGTATGTCGTAACAGCCAGCTCAAAAATAATTGTTTAAGATTTAAATCATCAAAATAATATGCATATAGGCAATATACAATTTATGAGATAATGCATCTACTTTTCACTAAATTTTAGGAAAAATTATATGAGATACTACAGTAGCAATAAATAAAAATTTATTGCTGACTTATGATATATTTAAAATATACTAGTGATAAAAATGTACTCTGTAAAATTACAGCAGATAAACTTTAAAATCCACTGAAAACTTTACTGAAGAGTAATTAAGAGAAATTTTGTATGTAATGCGATCGAAATTAAACATAACGTGGAAATTAGATTCTCAGAGATCAGTATTCATGAAGTATATCTATCAGTATTCCCATACATAATTGCAATTTGAAAGAATTATTTTTTGCCTCAAAATGGTTATAAAGGAATAATTCTGGTATTTAACTGGCGCAATGCCATACATCACTATTTTTTTCTTTTACGTAGGGTAAGTTATAGTAAATTTATACAAAAATTGTTGCATATATTTACGTTTCAAGGCCCCCTGAACATTTTAGCTACCTTAAGAAAAATGTATGTATGTGTCCGTGCATGCAATATGTATGTATGTATAATTGGATAGAATTTTTTGTCCACGATGTTGAAAGCTCAGAGCAATCGATTTGAATTATTCAAAACGGTCGATTTAGAAGGCAGGTACATCCGTTTCAAAAATAAAGGATAACGTAGGAAGTGCAAAAAATGGCAAAACACTTCAAATTTAAAATCATTGCACTTGTATTGACGGATTGAAAAATTGATTGAATTTTTGCGAAGGCAGGTGCAGCGGTTTCTAACATACAGAAAAAAATCAATTTGGTGGTTGAAAACTATCATTAGACATATGCAAATCAAATCATAGATTATAAAGCTTCAATCATATATTTCAAATATTATATTATAAAGATATTTTATAGGAATTTTAATTATAAGTACAATATTTGTTTTTATTTTTATGGGTTCCGTACCAAATTACTTCGTAATGTTTGAGGTTCACTTGTATAGTTCTAACATGTGTCATTTTCGATAGTATAGATCAAGCTGACATGAACGGATTTAAAAATTTCACTTTTAAAAAAAATTCAAGTAGAGTATCACGTGATCATCTACTCGTATATATCATATAATACCTAGGGTGGTACTTAATATGGGTGTTTTTGAATTTTCTTGTTCCCAAGGGTTTAAATGCTTTCAAGTTGATAAGAAAATCTCTGAAAAATTTAGCTCTTAGTATTGACTTTAAGATAGTCTGCACTACAACCAAGGTTTCTTGTCTCTTCTTCCTAAGTCAATACTTATTTTATAAAGTGTATCAAATTTTTGTTGTATTTTGTTTTTAATTTGTTATCAAAATACATAAATATAATGTTATTCTCAAATAGATTCAATTGGGGCTAAGTTATGAAATTCTAGAAAATAAATGGTATTTTACACAGATTATTTTTATAAGAAACTTTGGTTGGAGTGGGTTGTATCCTAAAGTTAATATTAAAAGCTAAAACTTTCAGAGAATTTTGTTTATCATTTTGGAAGCATTTGAACCCCTGGAATTAAAAAAAATTTGAATATTTATATTAAGTATCACACTAGAATATATATATATATATATATATATATATATATATATATATATATTTCCGGATATGCCACTGCCCGGTACAAATGCCATTGAGTACATGTGCCGGACAGAGCAGAAGAAAAACGAAATTGTATCCCATTCATGGTTGGTTAGCGATGATCATTTTTTCTCTTGACATTAATATCCGATATGGCATAGTCAAGCCAGGAAGATTAATAGCGCATGTACATCTTTATGGCATTTTTCAGCTTTAAAATGACAATCCATATGATATATTCGCACAATGGACATAGCAGGAATTGTTGTATCCTACCGATCCAGGGGTCGTTTGCAACATAGTCATATATGTTGTAAAACGAGTTGCAATGAAATACGAATTTGAAAGTAATTATTTTTTTTATGTGTACTTCAATGTTCTTTGTGATATATTAGTCTAAGAGCCAGTGAACTATTTGACTAACCTGTTTTCACAAAGCCAGAAATTTTTTTAATGATATTTTATTATCGACCCATTAAGAAACTACCATTCTGGCAGTCATTCCGCGGTTGCGTCATCATCCCTTCAATTAGTGAAAATGCAAAAAAAACTGTTTTTATAACTTGCTCGCACAAGGCTCAAATTTTGAGGGTGTCTTCTTTTAACTGTTCAGAAAGCATATGTAAAAAGCCAGCCCATTCTGACGGTTGCAAGGGTCTGCCAGACGAGTACATAATAGTCACGACGCGCAAGGGTGTGGGCGCATTGCCATACATAATTGACTAATACCCTTGTATTTGAATAATTAATACGCCATTTTAAAGATCATTTTGAAAACATCCGTTATACCAAACTTCAACTTTGTATCTCACCTTATGGCCGAGATATCATTGAAAATATGCCAAAGTGGCCCCTTTTTCAAACTCAATTTTTGGCGTAACCATAAAAGATATCGAAAAAAAAATTACGTGATTCTACTCATATTGGCTTAAATCACATAATGTATAGTAATATATGCTAAATAATCCTTTATTATTAGCTAAAAAGGATAAAATAATTTTTCAATTGATGTTTTCGGATAGTGTGTTTTGTTTAATTACTTTATTATTAGCGTTATTTAAAAGCTTATTGTTTTCTCTTTTAGTACTGCAAATATAATTTAAATCAAATTTGTGGAACACATTGAAAAATTGAAGAAACCAGAACCAGTACACCCGCGCGTAACGCATCGCACATCCGACCATGCGGGCTACTATTAGCGTTACGCGCGCGTGTACTGGTTCTGGTTTCTTCAATTTTTCAATGTGTTCCACAAATTTGATTTAAACCATATTTGCAGTACTAAAAGAGAAAACAATAAGCTTTTAAATAACGCTAATAATAAAGTAATTAAACAAAACACACTATCCGAAAACATCAATTGAAAAATTATTTTATCCTTTTTAGCTAATAATAAAGGATTATTTAGCATATATTACTATACATTATGTGATTTAAGCCAATATGAGTAGAATCACGTAATTTTTTTTCGATATCTTTTATGGTTACGCCAAAAATTGAGTTTGAAAAAGGGGCCACTTTGGCATATTTTCAATGATATCTCGGCCATAAGGTGAGATACAAAGTTGAAGTTTGGTATAACGGATGTTTTCAAAATGACCTTTAAAATGGCGTATTAATTATTCAAATACAAGGGTATTAGTCAATTATGTATGGCAATGCGCCCACACCCTTGCGCGTCGTGGCTATTATGTACTCGTCTGGCAGACCCTTGCAACCGTCAGAATGGGCTGGCTTTTTACATATGCTTTCTGAACAGTTAAAAGAAGACACCCTCAAAATTTGAGCATTGTGCGAGCAAGTTATAAAAACAGTTTTTTTTACATTTTCACTAATTGAAGGGATGATGACGCAACCGCGGAATGACTGCCAGAATGGTAGTTTCTTAATGGGCCGATAATAAAATATCATTAAAAAAATTTCTGGCTTTGTGAAAACAGGTTAGTCAAATAGTTCACTGGCTCTTAGAGTATATGGTTAACCATTATGAAATCCATTGTGAAAACCTAATCAATTATAAGTATAAGGAATTCATTGAGTACATAATTTATATCCATTGATAACATAAATTGATTTTATTAATACCTACGCTTATTTATAATGATATAAAACTTATTATAATATAAGACTAAATTTACCATTATCATACTATTATATTATACTACCGTGAGATACCTATGCCATCAATTTCTCTATCCATACAAATAATCTATTACAGCTAGATTATTTGCTAACTTATTATATATATATATATATATATATATATATATATATATATGTGTGTATTTATATATATATGTACATATATATACATATCAGACACCCTACATACCTATTTAATATCAACGTGTTATATTTCTACCTTACGCCCTATGTATTATCTCTACCTATATATTGCTCATACCGGGGATTGAACCCGGTTTCTCTGCGTGACAGTCACGCATCTTAACCACTACTCTATCGGGTCCCACCACTGAAGATATATTATGGAACACACTGTTGTTTCTTTGGTTCATTTTCTAATTAATTGAGCATTTTCTAATTAATTGAGTAACTAATACTAAGGTGACGCGACAACACACGAAAAAAGACGGTTGATTGTAGCGTTACGGTGGTCGAGTGGTTAAGGTCGTAGCCTGTCACGCGGCGGACCGGGGTTCGATTCCCGGTAAGGGTGAAAATAGTATGTAAGCGAAATTGTAGGCGTAAGATAATAAATGTTAGGCGGTTTAGATATAAGTGTAAGGATTGAGCGTATACGGTGTGGTGGTAAAGGAACGTACTATATAGTAGTTATAAGGCGTATAACCACGTAAAATATAATGTTTAAGTATGGTTTGGGTATAGGTGATACACATACGCAAAAGGATATGTATGATGTTAGAGGTTATCGTATAAGAATTGCGAATGTTATATAGATTTAATTTACAAATATTCTTTTTTCTATACAAATTTAGTTTGCTAGTTAGTTTTTTGACAAAGGCAGGGCAAAAGTGCAAGAAATGTCGATTTAGTTTTTGAATCAACGGAACATCTTTACATTTATTTACTGAAGAAAGAAGTGATTAAATTTTTAGGCAGTTGCAATTACAAAGTAAAATATTCTCTGTTAAAAATATTAAAATATCGGTACGAAAAGTTCTAGCAATTTGCCTTAAGGCACGCCATGCGCCTCTAGTTTAGTCTTCTATTATAAGAACAAAAGTTCAAAACCATCGGAATCGAAAGGTGAAAGTTTTTTAGGTAAATTTGATTATCAATCAACTTTATTTATACTAAAATAATTATTAACTAGTGGGGTGGGTGGCATCGTGCCTTAAGGCAAATTGCTGGAATTTCCCGTACCGTAACTTGTTCGAGGAATACTGAATGTTTTCAAATAGATTACTATAAATATTGTAACATTGTCTAATATTTATAAGAATTATATAAACTGAATTGCAAAGTTGAAATTATTTGTAAAGTATATTAGAACTATAGTCAGAATTAAAATTAAATCTGAATTATTTTCGATATACAAAAAAAAAAACTATTAAAAAAAACGCATGTTTCAACATGATAATTACTAGAAATTATTTTAAAAATAAGTGAATAAACATATACTAGATATATTTATAATTATATAGCGTATGTGTAATATCTGAAGTATTCTTATATTTATATGCTGCTTTTATTTAAATGTTTCGTGTAATATGTGGTCTTTATTTTCTCACGGACAAAGCGAAGGACAATTATGTGGAATTTAGTGCCAAAATGAAGAGTAACGTATTTATCCCTGGTAGAATTAGTTAATCGTCGCAATAAAAGCAGAAACAAAAAGATAAAGCCATAATTAGCACGATGGGGCGTTGAATTTGTCGCTTTTTGCCTGTAATCAAATATCAGTACGGTCGAGACCACAAACACTCCTCACGCGCCATATGTCTGTAATAGAATGCGCGGCCAAACGGACTGAATTAAATTATATGGATAGAATAAAGTCGCACTCAGTTGACTTTTATAAGCAAAAGTAGAAATTTTAAATGGAACATTTGAAGTAAAGCTGGGGCTGTAGTCTGTGGAAATATTCTGATCCAGACGTTACCTAATTCAACGTTATGCATGTTAATAAATAGGTAATCTGTAATCTTAATTCAAAAGTAGTAGTGCATGGTAAAGGAAATGGCTGAAACTTTCAATAACGTAACCAAGCATTTAAGGAATGGAAAATTCAGTAATCAATAAAAATTGATCAATACTTCAATATCTAAAAACTTATACGTACATTTTTTGATACAAATTTCATAGTTAGAATATATTTAAAAAAATATTGGCAATCAAACATTTTTAAAAATCCGGGACGAATATTGCTTTTAGAAAAATCCGGGACGAATGCCGGAAAATCGGGACTGTCCTGGCCAATCCGGTAAGTATGGTCACTTTATTTTTACCCCAATCATATGTAAGCTTTTATAGAGTATATATTATATATAAACAACTATTGAAACTAACCTAAAAATAACAATACATCTTACAAAATAGTGAAATAGCGTAGTCTTAAAAATTACATTAAGGTTTCGTAAACTAAACAACTGGGCTCACAAAAATCTAATATAAAAAATACGAAACTAGTGGTGTTGATGGCATCGTGCCTTTAAGCAAATTGCTGGAACTTTTTGTACCAAAAATTATTTTTTTTTTAAAAAAGATCAACACATTTTTTCAAACTTAAAAAAAAAATTATGATAAATTTGAAATTTTTGAAAAAAAACTTTAATTTTTGAAAAATTACGTTTTCGAAAAAAAAGATTTTTCTATATTTTGAAATATTTTGCAAATTTTGAACTTTTTAATCAAAGCAATCGCGCTGATTTAACTGCATAGAGACAATGGAAGCGCGTAAGCGCCGCGTCGCCGTCTAACGGATAAACATTGGTACGGAACCCATAGGAATGTAAACAAAATTTATACTTATTGTCAAAATCTTTCTCCGAAACCAGCCTTCCCAAAAATTTAATCAGTTCTTCATTTTGTCAATACAAGTCAATGTTTTCTGAATTATTGAAATCGGACGCTTTGTTCTCGCAAAAACTGAGTTATTGTTTTTGACACTGTTTGCCTCGTACAAACCTAACAGCTAGACCTGTCTTGTCCAAAAACGAATTAGTACGTCTCTTTATCAATATAAATCGAATGTTTTTTAAATCACTCAAATCGGTTGAACTGTGCTCCGAAATCGTCGACGAAGGTTTGTATCTGCACACTCACACACACACACATACATACATCATTTTTTTCTAAAGTATGCCTAAATGTTTAGAAACCTCTGAAACGTAAGGATTTATAAAAATTTTCATTTTCTATTATTTGCTATTACTATAACTTACCCTACAGGAAGTTTAAAATATAGTACAATTTTTAAATAAACCCCCAAATTTATTTATTTGATTATATAAAATTTAGCCCATTACCATAAGCAGTTGTTTCCATTTCTCATATGTAAAATGCTTTTAATATAAATTTCTATCGTAGCAATACAAATAGTACGTAGTAAATTAAAAGTTTTCCATATTTATTCGACTGCAGTACGATTGCATATGCTAGTAAACACAAACTTTAATAAATGGATAGGTTTATGAGCATTTGTTTTTAAAACAGTTATTTAAAACTTTGAACATAATCAAAATATAAACAACTATTCTGTATAATTTATATTTATTTATAAAGATAAATAATAGCGAATAGAGCAAAAGTCGAGTCAAAGTGCGCCAAAGCGATTGGTAGAGCTGTAAAAGTTTATGAATAGCTGTAAAATAGAATAAATAAAACTTTTACTCGGAAATTGTATACTTTGAGATGAGTATCAAAGTTGAGTGTTCGTTTCTGAATTCAATCCATACTTTGCTTTTAGTTCAAACGCTATAAAAATTGTAATAAGATATGTGGAAAATTTCAAAATAATTTATTATTAAACAGTAAAAAGTGGCATTTATAATCTACAATAAAAAGTGTTTGCTAAAGCTCTTAAATGTACCGCATTGTAACAACATATTACTTGGTTCGATGCTGTAAAGCTCCAGGTATTGATATAGATTCGAGATATTCTTTTATATGTGCAATGTCTAGATATTAGATTAGAATATAATTTCTATACACCCTTTTCGAAAACTATTATTCTAAAGAACCCTCGGAGATTTCCAATAATATATAAATTAGTATGCTACAAGACCATTGGAAATCAATGATATATAAACTAGTTCGTTATTTTACCAGTATCGAAAATTTTGATTGTAATACATTTATTTTCTAACTTGCTGTAATTTATTTTCGACGGCAAAAAAACATTTTTTTTATTTATTTGCTATTCAAATCTAATTAGTGCCAAAGAAACTAATCAACTGTTCAGTTGTTTTTCTTTTACTTGAGATTTTAAATTATGGGAATTTTTTTTTAATTTCTCATAGGGTAAGTTATAGTAATGGGCCAAAAATCGAAAATGAAATCTTTTGCATATAAAAGATTCAGAGGTTACTGAATATTTTGGCATACCTTAGAAAAAATGGATGTGTGTGATTGTGTTTGAAAAACATTTGATTCCTATTGATAGGGAGTTATGGTGTTTAATTTATGGCAAAGGCAGGTCCGGCCGTTTTGGAGATACAGAGCGAAGAGTGCAGAAAATAGATATTGAATTTTTGAGAGAGCGGAGTACCCGATTTGAATGATCCAAGAACATTCTATTCGTAATTACAAGGGGAAACCGTTTCAGAGATACCGAGTAAAATGTGAAAAAATGACAGTTTTTGATAGAACAAAGCATTCAAATTGAATGATTCAAAAAACTTTCTGTATGTGTTCATGAAATGATTGCTTTTTGGGAGAAGAAATTTTTGTTTCAATTTTTTTTCAATTGTCAGAAATTATTATTTTTTTGAATATCGAAAATATTTCGGATTTTAATTTTAATTCCAGCTAAAGTTTCAAAGCTCACTTACACTTCAAATAAACAATTTTAAATTTGCATTTCAGTTTTTATAATTCTTATAAATATTAGAGAATGTCATCCATTTTAAATTTGATAGAGAAGTATTTATAATATAAGTTGCAGTAATTATAATATATTTGAAATAATCTATTTGAAAACATTTAATATTCCTCGAATATTGCGTACCAAGGCACGAAGTCATACACCACTAGTTATCATAAAATTTACGAGTATATTAGAAACATAAACCATTTTGTCAATTATCGATTATTTGTTGAGTGCATATAAATATTTTTGTCAGAAAACTATCAAATAATCAAGAAAAATTAGGTAGGTCGGGGCAGACTTTGAGCAATTACCATATACTGTGAAAACCAAACCAATAATATCACAAAAATTAACACATATCAAACAAATAACTATCTGACTATATTTAATAAAACTTGCAGATAATTCATCATTTTATAATTAAGATTTTTTTTGCGGCTTTTCGAAAAATTTGTCACCCGGTGCTTTTTACCCAGGTGGGTGCAATAACACGGCTAGAGTGCTATAAGTGAAATGTCTTATTTCTAATTTTTAAAAGATTTTACAAAATAACTACATTGTTCATCCAAAGAAATGTATAAATAACCTTGATCAAGTATTTCGCCAGAAATAATTATCATCAGAGTTGGAATAACTATTAGTTTGAATTATTTTTTGTGAAATTATTTTTTAAATTCAATTTACATTTTTAATAATTATTTTTATATTGAGTCTCTGTCAGCGTGAAGGTTCGTTCAGCTGATCCTTTTCATTCCAATCACATGTAAGCTTTTACAGAGGTTATATAAAAAAATTCTAGGCTCTAATTTAGAATTAACAATACTTTTTATAAAACTATTTTATAATGTATGCTTAAAATTTATACTGTGGTCTCGCGAACTAAACAACAGTACTTACAATAAAAAAAAAACGAGCAAAAAAAATGGTTATGGATTTTCTAACATTGCCGTATATCGCCTCATAGCGATATCGCAAAGATTAAGGTGATAGCCAGTTATACATCCTTTCCCCTCTACTTTCAAATAGTGTTGTTAAAAAATGCTTAACTTTACTTGTTTTCGAGATATCGGATGTGAACCATTTTATCCGCATACTTTCAACCCCCGCATCTACCCTATGACTAAATCTTTACAATCCACAACAAATTTGTCAATATCAGAGCCTTTGTCTCGATTTTTACAATAATTCTGACATTAAAATTCGGTCGAGTTAATCAAATGATTTGTGTCTGCTAACGGGCGTATAATAAAGCATTCTTCGGCATGCCGTGCCGTTCGCCCGTCCTGAAAATCGCGTATAACTAGAATTTATACAAGGCATTAACTGGCCTGCATAATTTATACGGGCGCGCAATAAAACAGTAAGCAGTGCCTTTAAATCAACCTCCCTAAATGGCGGCCGCCTTATGGGAGACCTTTTCCACTCAAACCCTTCGAGACCCCACGGCCCTCGGCACACTGACTGAGGATACTGACTGAGGAAAAGGACCGCATGGGCGGGCAACCCGGTTCACTTTAGGCTAGGCGAACCAAACGCTATTCGGGAACTACTTTAGAATAGTTAAAGACTGTATTTAGTTCCGTTCTCGATGATAGGATAAGGGTTCAGATAGTTACTGACATATAACAACTTTATAATTCCGCGGAACCTTTCATAAACTATATTACGTATGCTAAATCGACGAGTTTGGAAGAAAAAACTAGTTGTGCACGGCATCGTGCCTTAAGACAAATTGATGGTACATCCAGGACCGTAATTAATCATTTTTAATAGCTTATTTTTTTTAAAACTTTGATAACATCTGTACGTATTTTGGAAACGGCTGGACCTGCTTTGACCAAAAACTAATCAGCACGTCTCCCCATTAATAGGAACATAATGTTTTTTAAATCATTCGAATCGGTTTTTCTGTGTTCTTGAAATCGTTGACAAAAATTGTATCCGCACATGCATACTTACATAGACACACATATACATCACTTTCTAAGGCATACCTTAGGAAAAAGTGTCTATATAAGTATGTATTAGAGATGAATAACTCACTCCGGAGTTATCACTCAGATACAACTCCTCCCTCGGAGTGAATACGAGTGGAGTTGTCTCGCCGGATTTGTCATATCCGACTTGTCTAAACTGGTTCTAAATCTGTTAATGCGTTTTTGCTTTGGGAAGAAGCTGTCGCTTCAAAGATACAGAACAATGAAATTGTGTTCAAGTGTGAATAGCTCTAATGTATAATTTATTGAATAGTAAAGGGTCATATTTCTACTACGATAATTTTTGGCCGTGAATGACGGCAATCAGGAATATACAATACACAAAACAAAATACATTTAATCTGGTTTTTCCATAGCCTGAAATAACGATACTTCAGAGTGTAAAATATATTAGTGACGTCAAATGTATTCAAGCAGTGAATAATATTTAGTATTATATTATTACTTTTACGCAATTCTATATTTATGTAAAAGTAGTAATATGCTAATCGAACTACCCGATATAATATTAATTCTCGAATAGAACTAGCAGAATAAAAATTAGAATGCAGAAGTATTATTATTTGGTGAAAATATTTTATGATAAATGTTTTGCTTTTATTACAAAGTTTACTACATTATTTTTATATAAAATTAATCCAAAAAATCAATTATTTTCTCATCAAAAGAAAATAATTAAATTGAATTTGATTCTCAAGTTTTGCGTTTTTACTTTGGTCAACACTGTTAAAATTACGAGTCGTTGAGTCGATCATGTGGTCGATCGAAAAGTTTTACAACTCGTCATTTATTTGTGAATTTTTTAGAAAAAATATTTTATTGATATTTTTTTAATTTTATTTTATTCATAAATTTTCATTTGAAAAAATTAAATGGGATTTGACAAATCCTTAGATGCATAAACAACGCACTATAGAACACATTTGTGTCGAGTATTTCGGTTTCAAAGTTGTCGGAGTCGTGTAGTTGGTGAGCGGATATAACTCCTTCCTGAAGCGGAGTCAAATCAGATATGATAATGTATGTATGTGCGGATACAAATTTTGTCAACAAAATCGAAAACACTGACTACACGATTTAAATGATTCATACCAAAATGTTTAGAACTCTTAGAAATGTAAAGAATATATTATAAAAATGATAGTCGATTTTTTTGCGATTACTATCATAATAATATATAAACATATAAACTTACCCTTCGGAATGTTTAAAATATTTAAATCGGATAAATTTATTAATTTATTTTATCCATCAAATTATATAAAATTAGATAATCATTTATTATTTGATACGCATATTTAAATTAATTAATATATTTACTTCATAATATGCATAAATACGTTAACACGTGGATAAAGTTGCAAAATATATTATGAACTGAATGAATTAATTGCTTATTTATAATAAATCAATTATGCATTCAGTTTTAAATACGATTAATACGTCGCATTAGGCCCGTTAGTTAATAGTATTACATTTTAGATTAGAAATATATAATAAATATTTTAACATGAATGACAATTTATTCAATTTATTTATGTATACATATATTTATATAGCAAATGCAGAAGAATGATCTATAATATGTTGAATATTGAAAATTAATCATCACAAGTGTATCTTTTTATTGTGAATAAATTTTAATTCTGGATTTGGTCAATAACATTTACACACCTGTGCGAAACTTGCGCAAGTACAAGCCCCCTCTAGATAACCTTATATCGTGCAGTAGCTATGTTCATTTTTACTTGAAAATACAGATAAAATTTATTTTTGTTGAAAATAGGACTGCGGGCACTGCGATGTGAAATGGCAATTAAATGATGTGAAATGTTTAAACATTCGGAAAAAGCGATCAGAACTTAATATGTGCCTAAAACTGAAAAGTGTCGAATCAAATCTAATAGCTATAACCACTAATAAGGTGACCATATTTTTTTAAGTCAAAACCGGGACAACAATTTTTAGTTATGTTAATCCGGGACTTAAAATAACAAATGCTAATTAAAGATACAATAAAAAAAAATTATATGAATCATTTTTTATTAATTTTTTATTAATCAAATTTGCGGACTTTTGTTTTTATATGTTTTTTTTTGCTTTCGAGCCTTGTTTGAACTTCTATACAATTTTCTTCATAATTATAATATGAAAAAATAGCACTTGTTTGTTTGTTTCCATAATTTTTGGTAATTTTAATTTTAAGTTTTGAAAAACCGGGACAAAAGATCTAAATTCGGGACACATATTGCTATTAGAAAAACCCGGGACGCAAGGTGAAAATCCGGGACGTATGGTCACCTTACTAATACTCGATACTCTTATAAAAAAGAATCATAGTTTCTCTTTTAATCTGCGCTTATTTTATTTGTAATATTGATTTTTTAGCTTACCAAAATGTGTAAGCCAATGTTAAATACATCGTCGTACTAAAGAGTTAACAACCCGTTAAAATAGTTATGTTCACCTTGATGTAAACATTTATTTACATCGGCGTGCCTCCTTTTAGTATTGATTGTGATTTAGCGAGCATTTATATTCAGGACCCTGCCTCGGTGATGTTTTTGCGCACCCCATAACAACCCGCACACGAACTAAAGCTGCACGCCGTTGGCAAAACATCGAAAACTTGAAATCAAACTTTTAATGAACCGAAGTAGCCTCTGCATTATACATATAGAATAAGTCAATCTTATAAACTTTGATATAACACGCAATTAACATGCCGTCCATGCTTTGTATTGACTGAAAAATCTGCAATTTATTTCATATCTAAATTTTTTTAGATTTTTTTTTGCATTGTACACTGATATAAATTTTTATAACATACAATTATTCAAATGTAATTTTATTACATTTTGTGATGCAATATAAAATCTGAATCGTTCTGAATTTATGAATTAATTGTAAAATTTACTAAAGTATTTATTGTTGTGTTTTCACTACATATATTAAGGACAATGAATATATACTCGTATGTTTGAGATGATATATAACATAAGATGATTTATATGAAATACAACAGATTTTTCAACTTTATAATATGGATTAATCTTATTAAGTTGTAAATATATTCATCGGTTATTATTATGAGAGCAAATCACTTTTCATTGATGAATACCAATTAAAATTATATATTAGTCTCTTACGCCATTTCACTACAATTTGACTGCAAAATTTAATAAAATTTTTTAAAATAATACTGTTAAATTGTAGCAAAATAATTTTTAGAATTATATTTATTATTGACTGCTATTAATTGATAACAATAAAATTTGAAGAAAATCACATATAATATATTCTGATTTTTAAAATGAAAATATAGTTGGAAATCTGAGATCTTAATGTATCAACCAATTGGGAACGTATTTGGGAACGTTCGTTCACGATTTCTTTCAAATTTTATTTTAGAATCTTTGTAGAATAGTTATGTTCGATTTACTGACCGCACCCCATAGTTGTAGGCCGTATGACCACATTGGTTTAATAATTGTCTTGTATATTAGTTTTACGATTGTGATTTGAAACGCTTGTATTAATATTCAGAGTTATTTTAGTTTGATAATTAAGTGAGTTTAATTAAAAATCAATACTTTACAGTTGAATGATGTTTTTATAATAAATCGATATATTTTGTACACATTTTTTGTTTACGTATATAAAATCATGACACGCTTAATCTAAATTGGAGCTAATTTGCTCCAATATATGAAGACGATACATGAGTAAAAATGGTATGAATTTTGTATATAGGGTAAGTTGGGGCTTCAAGGTCGACCACCTATATCTCAAGAACAAGAAATGTCAGAAATTTTTTAACAATAATGTTTGAAGGTAGAGGTAAATAGATGTATAACCAGCCATCACCTTGAACCTTACCACGTTGCTATCGTTTGAAAATCCATAACAAAAATTTTTTTTCTTGTAAGTTGATTTTTAATATAATTTCTTAGTATACGTTATATACGTTATTTATTTGTTTTATAAAATCTATTGTAAATTTTAAGTTTGATTCGACAGTTTTTTTTATATATATCCTTTATAAAATCTCACCCATGGGTGGTGTAGAAAGGACCAACTAAACCTATACCCTGGCAAAGGTTCAAACAATAAAAATTAGTAAATAAAAAATGAATTAATTGAAAAAGCAATCATACAAGTGATAAATTTAATAAATAGTTATTTCTATTCAGCTGACAAGTCTTTGTAGCGAAATACCAGATCAAGGTTATATACATATATATATTAAGAAAAAATGTACATTTTATTTGCATTTGCATTTGCGGAATTTATATTTTGCATTGGTTCAATAATGTAACTATTATTTTGTAAAATCTTTTTAATACTAAAAATAAGACTTCGAACCTGTTTGCCCCATTTTAAACCATCTTTGGGGTATAAAAGAGCAGGTATAAAATTTTTGAAAATCAGCAAAAAACATTAATACAATGGAGCTAAGAGCAAAGTCAGATAGTTGTTTGTTTGATATGTGTAATTTGTTGTGATATAATGTGTATTAATAAGTAATTTTTTTTTTATTTAATTTATTCTGCAATCTGTTTTATATGAGCATTAACATTAAGCAGATATTGCTAACAATAATTATCTTACAATATAAATAGTAATATTAATGGTTTAGTTTTCACAATATGATTGCTCAAAGTCAATCTAGACCTTTGTGCCTTGTCCTACCTATAGGCCAAATACGATAACTATTTATACCAACACATTTTGGCCAATAATTTCGCCCATTTGTGAACTGAACTAGTTATATAAATTACTCACATTGATAAAAATTAATGTATGATTTTGTTAACGCGTCATTGCCAACCCTGGTATAATAATTATATTTTATTATCTCCATGCAGGATAGCGACAATAAACCCTCATTCATCCCTTTCATGTTACGCGTCCTGTCGCAAAATCAGTAATCCATTTTTCCTAGAATTTTTATCACCTGTCCCTGACTACATCATACAATCATCCTTATATTTCCAAGAAATTCGCACTACCTGTATCCAGTTTAAATTCTTCGTATCATGCAATTTATCAACCAATACCTGTTCGGTTGATAAATGTAATAACCACTGATTGGTTCCAAAATTGTAAATGGGTGTCCTTAACTCCACAAAATGGGCCAATCAGAAAATATATATAAATTATAAAATCTACATAATTTAGTATCAACCTAAATCTCATACAGTAAGATCAGTCGTAAATCAACACTCAAAACTAAAATGTAATTCAAACATCAACTATCTAATCATCTATAGTCTTTAATATTCTTTAAATATATAATAATCAAACAGTTATTCATCATCTTTTATCATATTATTTTTCAAACGGTCTGATATAGCCAACAGCTAGTATATCTGGTCCTTCGGCAAAGTGCAAGTGTTCAAGAAGTTCGGCAGCATCCAGATAGATCACGAACTTCTTAACACTTTGAACCTATCTAAACAAATACTTTTTTGGGCCATCAAACCGAATGGTCATTTTACTATACATTTTTTGGTCCTTCGACCGATTAACCAGTGAAAGTGAAAGAAACAATCTAAATCTAAACTTAGTGCACAGTGTATTATTTAAATCTTTATCTTCTAGTGTAATACATTGCATCGCATTAATATTAATCTAAAATCTAAAATCTAAAACTTAGTGCACAGTGTATTATTTAATCTTCATCTTCTAGTGTAATACATTGCATCGCATATTAAGTTAAAAACCTTTATCTACAATCTAAAATCTAAAACTTAGTGCACAGTGTATTATTTAAATCTTCATCTTCTAGCGTGATACACTGCATCGCATATTAAGTTAAAAACCTTTATCTAAAATCTAAAATCTAAAACTAGTGCACAGTGTATTATTTAAATCTTCATCTTCTAGTGTAATACATTGTATCGCATATTAAGTTAAAACCTTTCTAAAATCTAAAATCTAAAACTTAGTGCACAGTGTATTATTTAAATCTTCATCTTCAGTGTATACATTGCATCGCATATTAGTTAAAAACCTTTATCTAAAATCTAAAATCTAAAAAACTTATAGTGCACAGTGTAATTAGTTAAATCATCTTTTAACATAATGCATTGCATCGCATGAATTTAATCTAAAATCTAAAAAACTTATAGTGCACAGTGTAATTAGTTAAACCATCTTTTAATAATACACATTGCATCGCATGAATATTAATCTAAATCTAAAATCTAAAACTTATAGTGCACAGTGTAATTATTTAAATTATCCTTTAACATAATACATTGCATCGCAATAAACATTAATCTAAAATCAATTTAATCAACGATTATATTAACAAACAATAAACAATTAAATCAAACTAGCATCAAGATTAACAATAAATCTCAGTGTAAGTGCGTTGTTATTATCGCGAAACAACAAGCAGCACATTATCAAGGAAACAACAGCTGAATCCAAATCAGCTCATGAGGAACGATTGCGGACACATGACGCGACAACACAAAGGTCAGTCTAATTTAAGCACTCCTTTTTCTTAATCCTTCCTATTCATTCTTTTACCTATCGTTATTTGAATTTTGCGTAGTAGATCTGTGTTAATATGGATTCTTTAGAAATTTAAATATCAAAAAAGAGTTATGAAATTTCGTTTGACGCAAATCCATAGCTTTTGTAAAAGAATAAGAGAAAATGAGAGTAGCAAGTTAGATATATCAGAGCTTAAACAAATATTAGAAATACTAAAAACCTTCTTTAGATACTTTTCAAGAAATATTAATTCAAATTGCAAATCATTTTGATGACGAAGAGTACATTGACTTTTGATAGATACAGAATTTTACGATTTCAATGATACTTATACTAAATGCTGGTAATTTTAATAACAATTATTAAAACATTTAAAACAGATCCTAGCTCAAATAGTAGCCTTGGTGACAATCATATCAAACAAACAATAATAAATTTGCTGTAATCAATTTACCTCATTTCGACGGTACAGATATTAACTGGTTACAGTTCTAAATTCATTCTATACAATTCATATTGACCCAAATATTAGCAATTCTCAAAAATATTCTTACCTAAAATCTTGCTTGAAAGGCGAAGCAGGTAACATAATCGATTCTTACCTGCTACCGCGGACAACTACATAAATGTTTGGGAATTGCTAAAATCGCGGTACGAAAGTAAAACCATTATAGTAAACAATTACACAAAACTTTAAACAACTATATTTCGATTCCATCTGAATCAATAACTCTCATCAATGAATCTAATAATAAATCTAAAAAACGTTGTGCATCCTGAAAACTATAAACGTCATTAAATCAGATACGGCAAAAAGAGGAACTACGTCGGTACTATTATTAGATTCTATAATCAAATAATAAATCAATTAACAATGAGAATATTACTCAATATCCAAAAAAACAATGTTTATAAAACGTCTTCTGTAATCATAACTTATCAACTAAAGCTAATACGACAGAAGAACTAGTTTTAAATAAACAAAATCTACAATTAACTAAATCAAGCTAATTATAACGCTGAACATCTTGAACCTAAAAACACA
>NW_020536999.1:52488255-52533901 GCF_003426905.1 Ctenocephalides felis | reverse complement strand
AACATTTTTAAAAATCCGGGACTAATATTGCTTTTAGAAAAATCCGGGACGAATTGCCGGAAAATCGGACTGTCCTGGCCAATCCGGTAATAAATGGTCACTTTATTTTTAACCCCAATCATATGTAAGCTTTTATAGAGTATATATTATATATAACACACTATTGAAACTAACCTAAAAATAACAATACATCTTACAAAATAGTGAAATAGCGTAGTCTTAAAAATTACATTAAGGTTTCGTAAACTAAACAACTGGCTCACAAAAATCTATATAAAAAATACGAACAGTGGTGTTGATGGCATCGTGCCTTTAAAGCAAATTGCTGGAACTTTTTGTACCAAAATTATTTTTTTTTTAAAAAAGATCAACACATTTTTTCAAAAACTTAAAAAAAAAATTATGATAAATTTGAAATTTTGAAAAAAAACTTTAATTTTTGAAAAATTACGTTTTCGAAAAAAAAGATTTTTCTATATTTTGAAATTTTTGCAAATTTTGAACTTTTTAATCAAAGCAATCGCGCTGATTTAACTGCATAGAGACAATGGAAGCGCGTAAGCGCCGCGTCGCCGTCTAACGGATAAACATTGGTACGGAACCCATAGGAATGTAAACAAAATTTATACTTATTGTCAAAATCTTTCTCCGAAACCAGCCTTCCCAAAAATTTAATCAGTTCTTCATTTTGTCAATACAAGTCAATGTTTTCTGAATTATTGAAATCGGACGCTTTGTTCTCGCAAAAACTGAGTTATTGTTTTTGACACTGTTTGCCTCGTACAAACCTAACAGCTAGACCTGTCTTGTCCAAAACGAATTAGTACGTCTCTTTATCAATATAATCGAATGTTTTTTAAATCACTCAAATCGGTTGAACTGTGCTCCGAAATCGTCGACGAAGGTTTGTATCTGCACACTCACACACACACACATACATACATCATTTTTTTCTAAAGTATGCCTAAATGTTTAGAAACCTCTGAAACGTAAGGATTTATAAAAATTTTCATTTTCTATTATTTGCTATTACTATAACTTACCCTACAGGAAGTTTAAAATATAGTACAATTTTTAAATAAACCCCCAAATTTATTTATTTGATTATATAAAATTTAGCCCATTACCATAAGCATTTGTTTCCATTTCTCATATGTAAAATGCTTTTAATATAAATTTCTATCGTAGCAATACAATAGTACGTAGTAAATTAAAAGTTTTCCATATTTATTCGACTGCAGTACGATTGCATATGCTAGTAAACACAAACTTTAATAAATGGATAGGTTTATGAGCATTTGTTTTTAAAACAGTTATTTAAAACTTTGAACATAATCAAAATATAAACAACTATTCTGTATAATTTATATTATTTATAAAGATAAATAATAGCGAATAGAGCAAAAGTCGAGTCAAAGTGCGCCAAAGCGATTGGTAGAGCTGTAAAAGTTTATGAATAGCTGTAAAATAGAATAAATAAAACTTTTACTCGGAAATTGTATACTTTGAGATGAGTATCAAAGTTGAGTGTTCGTTTCTGAATTCAATCCATACTTTGCTTTTAGTTCAAACGCTATAAAAATTGTAATAAGATATGTGGAAAATTTCAAAATAATTTATTATTAAACAGTAAAAAGTGGCATTTATAATCTACAATAAAAGTGTTGCTAAGCTCTTAAATGTACCGCATTGTAACAACATATTACTTGGTTCGATGCTGTAAAGCTCCAGGTATTGATATAGATTCGAGATATTCTTTTATATGTGCAATGTCTAGATATTAGATTAGAATATAATTTTCTATACACCCCTTTTCGAAAACTATTATTCTAAAGAACCCTCGGAGATTTCCAATAATATATAAATTAGTATGCTACAAGACCATTGGAAATCAATGATATATAAATAGTTCGTTATTTTACCAGTATCGAAAATTTTGATTGTAATACATTTATTTTCTAACTTGCTGTAATTTATTTTCGACGGCAAAAAAACATTTTTTTTATTTATTTGCTATTCAAATCTAATTAGTGCCAAAGAAACTAATCAACTGTTCAGTTGTTTTTCTTTTACTTGAGATTTTAAATTATGGGAATTTTTTTTTAATTTCTCATAGGGTAAGTTATAGTAATGGGCCAAAAATCGAAAATGAAATCTTTTGCATATAAAAGATTCAGAGGTTACTGAATATTTTGGCATACCTTAGAAAAAATGGATGTGTGTGATTGTGTTTGAAAAACATTTGATTCCTATTGATAGGGAGTTATGGTGTTTAATTTATGGCAAAGGCAGGTCCGGCCGTTTTGGAGATACAGAGCGAAGAGTGCAGAAAATAGATATTGAATTTTTGAGAGAGCGGAGTACCCGATTTGAATGATCCAAGAACATTCTATTCGTAATTACAAGGGGAAACCGTTTCAGAGATACCGAGTAAAATGTGAAAAAATGACAGTTTTTGATAGAACAAAGCATTCAAATTGAATGATTCAAAAAACTTTCTGTATGTGTTCATGAAATGATTGCTTTTTGGGAGAAGAAATTTTTGTTTCAATTTTTTTTCAATTGTCAGAAATTATTATTTTTTTGAATATCGAAAATATTTCGGATTTTAATTTTAATTCCAGCTAAAGTTTCAAAGCTCACTTACACTTCAAATAAACAATTTTAAATTTGCATTTCAGTTTTTATAATTCTTATAAATATTAGAGAATGTCATCCATTTTAAATTTGATAGAGAAGTATTTATAATATAAGTTGCAGTAATTATAATATATTTGAAATAATCTATTTGAAAACATTTAATATTCCTCGAATATTGCGTACCAAGGCACGAAGTCATACACCACTAGTTATCATAAAATTTACGAGTATATTAGAAACATAAACCATTTTGTCAATTATCGATTATTTGTTGAGTGCATATAAATATTTTTGTCAGAAAACTATCAAATAATCAAGAAAAATTAGGTAGGTCGGGGCAGACTTTGAGCAATTACCATATACTGTGAAAACCAAACCAATAATATCACAAAAATTAACACATATCAAACAAATAACTATCTGACTATATTTAATAAAACTTGCAGATAATTCATCATTTTATAATTAAGATTTTTTTTGCGGCTTTTCGAAAAATTTGTCACCCGGTGCTTTTTACCCAGGTGGGTGCAATAACACGGCTAGAGTGCTATAAGTGAAATGTCTTATTTCTAATTTTTAAAAGATTTTACAAAATAACTACATTGTTCATCCAAAGAAATGTATAAATAACCTTGATCAAGTATTTCGCCAGAAATAATTATCATCAGAGTTGGAATAACTATTAGTTTGAATTATTTTTTGTGAAATTATTTTTTAAATTCAATTTACATTTTTAATAATTATTTTTATATTGAGTCTCTGTCAGCGTGAAGGTTCGTTCAGCTGATCCTTTTCATTCCAATCACATGTAAGCTTTTACAGAGGTTATATAAAAAAATTCTAGGCTCTAATTTAGAATTAACAATACTTTTTATAAAACTATTTTATAATGTATGCTTAAAATTTATACTGTGGTCTCGCGAACTAAACAACAGTACTTACAATAAAAAAAAACGAGCAAAAAAAATGGTTATGGATTTTCTAACATTGCCGTATATCGCCTCATAGCGATATCGCAAAGATTAAGGTGATAGCCAGTTATACATCCTTTCCCTCTACTTTCAAATAGTGTTGTTAAAAAATGCTTAACTTTACTTGTTTTCGAGATATCGGATGTGAACCATTTTATCCGCATACTTTTACCCCCCGCATCTACCCTATGACTAAATCCTCACAATCCACAACAAATTTGTCAGTATCAGAGTCTTTCACTCGATTTTTACAATAATTCTGACATTAAAATTCGGTCGAGTTAATCAAATGATTTGTGTCTGCTAACGGGCGTATAATAAAGCATTCTTCGGCATGCCGTGCCGTTCGCCCGTCCTGAAAATCGCGTATAACTAGAATTTATACAAGGCATTAACTGGCCTGCATAATTTATACGGGCGCGCAATAAAACAGTAAGCAGTGCCTTTAAATCAACCTCCCTAAATGGCGGCCGCCTTATGGGAGACCTTTTCCACTCAAACCCTTCGAGACCCCACGGACAGCGACCCACTGACTGAGGAAAAGGACCGCATGGGCGGGCAACCCGGTTTACTTTAGGCTAGGCGAACCAAACGCTATTCGGGAACTACTTTAGAATAGTTAAAGACTGTATTTAGTTCTGTTCTCGATGATAGGATAAGGGTTCAGATAGTTACTGACATATAACAACTTTATAATTCCGCGGAACCTTTCATAAACTATATTACGTATGCTAAATCGACGAGTTTGGTAAAAAAACTAGTTGTACATGGCATCATGCCTTTAGGCGAATTGCTGGAACTTTCTGTACCGTAACGAAAAGTTCGAGAAATATTAAATGTTTTCAAATAGATCATTATAAATATTGTAATATTGTCTAATATTTATAAAAATCATACAAACCGAATTGCAAAGTTGAAATTATTTTTGCAAAGTATATTATAATTTTAGTCAATTTAAAATCAAAATCTGAATTATTTTCTATATACAAAAAAAATTTTTTTGAAAAAAAAATTAAAATATTTTTTTTTCTAAAAGCAATTATTTTGTTGAAACAAGCAGAAAGGTCTCTGAATCATACAAATCGGAAGCTTATTTCTCTCAAAAACTGTCATTTTTTGCACATTTAGCTCTGTATTTTTGAAATGACTGGACCTGCCTTTGCCAAAAACTAATCACCTCTTCTACCAATTATTACAAATTGAATGTTTCATAAATCATTCAAATTGGATACTTCGTTTTTTCAAAAGCTCCATTTGTATTTTCTATACACTGTGCTTTGTATCTCCGTAACGGTTGGACTAGCCTTTGCCAAAAACTAATCAGCACATCTTCCTATCATTAGGAATCGAATGTTTTTTAACCATTCAAATCGGTTAATCCGTGCGTCCGAAAACGTGGACGAAAAAATGCGGACATACAAAACACACACACACACATCAAATTTTCTGAGGTATGCTAAAATATTCAGAAACATCCAAAACGTCGAGATATGCAAAAATTTTCATTTTCGATTTTTTGCCATTACTATAACTACCCTACGGGAAGTTAAAAACTGGTGGTGCTTGGCATTGTGCCTTCAGACAAATTGCTGGGGTACATTGAACTTTGTCTTTGCCAAAAACTAATCAGCTCATATTCCTATCAATAGGAATCGAATGTTTTTTGAACCATTCAAATTGGTTGATCCGTGCGCCCGAAAACGTGACCTGAAATTTGTATCCATACATACATACACACACACACATCTATTTTTTCTGAGGTATGTCAAAATGTTCAGAAACCTTCAAACGTCGAGAAATGTAAAAATTTTCAATTTTGATTTTCGACCCTTTACAATAACTTACCCTACGGAAAGTGAATAAAATTATATAATCATTAATTATCTGATACTCATATTTAAATTAATTAATATATTTACTTTATAATATGCATGAATATGTGTGCACGTTGATAAAGTTGCAAAATATATTGTCGACTGAATAAACTAATTGCTTATTTATAATAAATCAATTATGCATTCAGTTTTAAATACGATTAATACGTCGCATTAGGCCCGTTAGTTATTAGTATTACATTTTAGATTCTAAATACATAATAATTATTTTAACATGAATGACAATTTATTCAATTTATTTATGTATACATATATTTATATAGCAAATGCAGAAGAATGATCTATAATATGTTGAATATTGAAAATTAATCATCACAAGTGTTTCTTTTTATTATGGATTAATTTTAATTATGGATTTGGTCAATAACATTTACACACTTGTGCGAAACTTGCGTGAGTTCAAGCTTACTCCGGACAACCTAATATCGTGCAGTAGCTATGTTCATTTTTATTTGAAAATATAGATCAAAAATATGTTTACTATTGAAAATAGGACTGAGGGCACTGCGGTGTGATATGGTAATTGTATGATGTAAAATGTTTAAACATTCGGAAAAAGCGATCAGAACTTTATATGTGCCTAAAACTGAAAAGTGTCGAATCTGAAACTTCAGATTAAAATCTAATAGCTATAACCACTAATATCAAGGTGACCATATTTTTTTTAGTCAAAACCGGGACAACAATTTTTAGTTATGTTAATTCAGGACCTTAAAATAACAAATGCTAGTTAAGCATACAATAATTAGTTTTATATGAATCATTTTTTATTAATCAAAATTGCGGACTTTTGTTTTTGTATGTTTTTCTTTGCTTTGAGTCGTGTATGAACTCCTATTCGATTTTCTTCATAATTATAAGTTGAAAAAAAAATAGCACTTTTTTGTTTGTTTTCATAATTTTTAGTAATTTTAATTTTAATTTTTGAAAAACCGGGACAAAAGATCTAAATCCGAGACGCATATTGCTATTAGAAAACCCGAAACGTATGGTCACCTTACTAATACGCGATACTCTTAAAAGAAAGAATCATAGCTTTTGTTTAAATCTTTGCTTATTTTATTCGTAACAGTGATTTTTTAGCTTACCAAAATGTGTAAGCCAATGTCAAATACATCGTCGTACTAAAGAGTTAACAACCCGTTAAAATAGTTATGTTCACCTTGATGTAAACATTTATTTACATCGGCGTGCCTCCTTTTAGTATTGATTGTGATTTAGCGAGCATTTATATTCAGGACCCTGCCTCGGCGATGTTTTTGCGCACCCCATAACAACCCGCACACGAACTAAAGCTGCACGCCGTTGGCAAAACATCGAAAACTTGAAATCAAACTTTTAATGAACCGAAGTAGCCTCTGCATTATACATATAGAATAAGTCAATCTTATAAACTTTGATATAACACGCAATTAACATGCCGTCCATGCTTTGTATTGACTGAAAAATCTGCAATTTATTTCATATCTAAATTTTTTTAGATTTTTTTTTGCATTGTACACTGATATAAATTTTTATAACATACAATTATTCAAATGTAATTTTATTACATTTTGTGATGCAATATAAAATCTGAATCGTTCTGAATTTATGAATTAATTGTAAAATTTACTAAAGTATTTATTGTTGTGTTTTCACTACATATATTAAGGACAATGAATATATACTCGTATGTTTGAGATGATATATAACATAAGATGATTTATATGAAATACAACAGATTTTTCAACTTTATAATATGGATTAATCTTATTAAGTTGTAAATATATTCATCGGTTATTATTATGAGAGCAAATCACTTTTCATTGATGAATACCAATTAAAATTATATATTAGTCTCTTACGCCATTTCACTACAATTTGACTGCAAAATTTAATAAAATTTTTAAAATAATACTGTTAAATTGTAGCAAAATAATTTTTAGAATTATATTTATTATTGACTGCTATTAATTGATAACAATAAAAATTTGAAGAAAATCACATATAATATATTCTGATTTTTAAAATGAAAATATAGTTGGAAATCTGAGATCTTAATGTATCAACCAATTGGGAACGTATTTTGGAACGTTCACGATTTCTTTCAAAATTTTATTTTAGAATCTTTGTAGAATAGTTATGTTCGATTTACTGACCGCACCCCATAGTTGTAGGCCGTATGACCACATTGGTTTAATAATTGTCTTGTATATTAGTTTTACGATTGTGATTTGAAACGCTTGTATTAATATTCAGAGTTATTTTAGTTTGATAATTAAGTGAGTTTAATTAAAAATCAATACTTTACAGTTGAATGATGTTTTTATAATAAATCGATATATTTTGTACACATTTTTGTTTACGTATATAAAATCATGACACGCTTAATCTAAATTGGAGCTAATTTGCTCCAATATATGAAGACGATACATGAGTAAAAATGGTATGAATTTTGTATATAGGGTAAGTTGGGGCTTCAAGGTCGACCACCTATATCTCAAGAACAAGAAATGTCAGAAATTTTTTAACAATAATGTTTGAAGGTAGAGGTAAATAGATGTATAACCAGCCATCACCTTGAACCTTACCACGTTGCTATCGTTTGAAAATCCATAACAAAAATTTTTTTTCTTGTAAGTTGATTTTTAATATAATTTCTTAGTATACGTTATATACGTTATTTATTTGTTTTATAAAATCTATTGTAAATTTTAAGTTTGATTCGACAGTTTTTTTTATATATATCCTTTATAAAATCTCACCCATGGGTGGTGTAGAAAGGACCAACTAAACCTATACCCTGGCAAAGGTTCAAACAATAAAAATTAGTAAATAAAAAAATGAATTAATTGAAAAAGCAATCATACAAGTGATAAATTTAATAAATAGTTATTTCTATTCAGCTGAACAAGCTTTTTGTAGCGAAATACCAGATCAAGGTTATATACATATATATATTAAGAAAAAATGTACATTTTATTTGCATTTGCAGTTGCTGAATTTATATTTTGCATTGGTTCAATAATGTAACTATTATTTTGTAAAATCTTTTTAATACTAGAAATAAGACTTCGAACCTGTTTGCCCCATTTTAAACCATCTTTGGGGTATAAAAGAGCAGGTATAAAATTTTGAAAATCAGCAAAAAACATTAATACAATGGAGCTAAGAGCAAGTCAGATAGTTGTTTGTTTGATATGTGTAAATTTTGTGTGATATATTGTATTAATAAGTAATTTTTTTTGTATTTAATTTATTCTGCAATCTGTTTTATATGAGCATTAACATTAAGCAGATATTGCTAACAATAATTATCTTACAATATAAATAGTAATATTAATGGTTTAGTTTTCACAATATGATTGCTCAAAGTCAATCTAGACCTTTGTGCCTTGTCCTACCTATAGGCCAAATACGATAACTATTTATACCAACACATTTTGGCCAATAATTTCGCCCATTTGTGAACTGAACTAGTTATATAAATTACTCACATTGATAAAAATTAATGTATGATTTTGTTAAAAAATGTTCAAAATGTAACCAATCAAAATGTAAATGTAATAATATATATAATGGTAGTTTGCTCAAAGGCAAGTCCATGGTGCCATCATAAATAGATGATTACCTAAGTCGTCTATCATTCTCATTACCACTATTTTCCTTCCTTTTTACCAAATTTTTTTATGCAGTTTCCTTTCCATGCTTCCTGATTCTGCGCTTCGGCTTTCAGTTCCCTGTATTTTCTCTTTATATATGATAGTTTTTTTGCAGCACTATATGATACCGCTCACATGACACGGTATTTCCGACTACGAGCGGTAATCTACCCATCTGTTCTTTTATTTTTTCTTTGTCAAATAAATTTTTACAAGCTGAGTAAGGGCAATAACGGTAAGCGTTTCGTCCCATAGGAAATGGTTTCTCTAAGCCGGGAAATTCCGAATATTTTTCTTCTTTCGTATAATATTAAAATGAGATACGGTAAACGTTAAATGCGAAAATATTTTTGTTTAGGGCACAAATTGTGAGAATGTTATAATAAGATCCCTTTTAAGCGAAAAAATCTTTTTCTTACAATCTTGATTTTTACCTGGAGTGCAGTTGTATTAAATATAGGGTAAAAATTTTGTTTCTTAATCTGTAGTTTTTTTTCTTATTGATAAATTATGTTTTTATCTCAGTCAGACAAAGGTATCTGGTATAAGAGATTATGCAACAATATTCATATTCATAACTATTTTTAAGAAATTTCAGGATATCAAAAAATGTTAGAAAAATATATTTGTTTTAGCCGGTTACTGTTTTGTAAAATTTATTTATATTAAATATTTATCCATAGTTTAACCATCATTGATCACGTGCCAATTTTTTGAGACCACGCACTTCATGAACCTGCTAGAATTGAAAATTTTGACTGTTTTTAATATATTTTTTCTGTATTTTTTTTTAATCAAATATAGTTGAACGCTTTCCTTCGCCTCAGCATGGTGATTTAATTGGAGTTACTTCAAATTAATTTTATCTTGTTTACTGCAAAAGTACTTGCTTATACATTGTGCATTAATATTTTATAAATGATCTTATAATAATCAAATGGTGTACAAGAGCAGAAACACCAGCAATATTTTTTGTTTTCTGTTACGACATAATTAAATAATGTAATAGCTTTCAAACAGAAAAACAACTTTGAAGCAACGTCATAGACTGGATGCCGGATCATAATATATTTTTAAAATATTTCATTTTGAAAAATTAAAATATATCAAGCTTTTTTAAATATAAAACATAGAAAATTATTTTTATTCCATAAAATATTCAATAGTAATAAAATATGTAAAATATTAACGACATTTTTCTAAAAAGACTAAGGGCAATATTTCAAACCTTTTAGATACATTTTTTCAGACGATAGATATTTATTATTTATTATTTAAATTTATATTTATTATTTAAAAAAATAACCCAATATTGATTTTATGCTAAAACAGGACAAAAGAGCATGTTTTCATATAAAACAACTTTAGAAAAACAACTTTACTACCGTCATAGACTGGATGCAAAAATATAATGTATTTATAAAAATAATACATTTGAAAAAATTAAAATATATTAAGCTTTTTTGCATATAAAACATATCTAAAATTACATTTATTCCACAAAAAATTCAATACTAATAGAATATATAAAATATTAATGATATTATTCTAAAAAGCCTTAGGCTAATATTTCAACCCTTTCAGATAAATATTTTCAGACGATATATTATTATTATTTTAAAAAAATAACCCAATATTGATTTTATGCTAAAACAGGACAAAAGGGCATATATGGTTACAAAAGTTTATTTATCTTCTCCTTCAGAGAAAATTGAATTGTCAAAAATGTATTTGAATCACAAATATTTCTAGATGACAGCATCGAAATCAAGACGTCGTAAATCATATGGTATATATATATATATATATATATATATATATAGTATGTATATATATATATATATATATATATATATATATATATATATAACAAATGTATTCTGAGTGGATAGATACATATTAATGAACAAACAACACATTAAATAATAATTTTACAAACGTTTCGAGACTAGGTTTGTCTCATAATCAGTGTGTTATAATTTAAAATCTAAAATATGGAAACCTAAATTAGCATTATGTGTTATCCGTTACAAGTCGTTGATTATACTGCTCCACCAACGATCGTCGGAGTGTGAATTATTTTTCAAGGTCAACTAGATGAGTCACAAAATATAAAATAGGAGGAGAGAGAAGGAATAGGGCTCAGTTGAAAAATAGATGTCGCTAAGAGAAAAAAATATTCTATGAAAGGAAACTTTTATATATTTATATATATATATATATATATATATATATATACTAGCTGACCCGAAAAATATTGTTCAGCCATTAAAAATATTTCTAGAAAACTTTTAATCTAAAAAATAAGTAACTAATTGTGAATATCGAAGAAAGTAGGATGGTTTATCCACTGCAAAGCATGTCACATAAGTTTATAAGTTCATGGTCCATATAAAGCCAGAGCCATCCTATTCTAAAACTGTTTTTATTTAAATTGAATTATCACATTTACAGATTCAAGGTTTTGTAATATTATTTCAGCGTTTAATAATGCTTCAAAGATTTTTTTATTACGAAGCAAACTTCAAAAATTAATTATATTAAATTATTTATATTAACTATGCCCAGTAAATAAAGTGAAATTTCAAAACCTCTGTGGAAAATTTTAATAAAATGTGTTAGAGTGGACAGCCCATAACTGAAAATAACTTGTTTTGTAGTTAAATTAAAGCTTTTTCTTGAGTTGAAAAAAATATTAATTGAAATTCAGTTAAAATGTTTACCAATAGATGAAAATTTCTTGGATTACTAAAATGACTATTACAAAATAAGGTAGGAGGGTGAAACTTTAAGGTTGCTTTAGTTAAATTGGTGACTAAATTTTTTTTAAAAAAAAGACGAAAAACTAAAAATCTAAATCTCTAAAGCGGTCAACCCTTGCAACTTAGGAGAAATAGATGTTAATTCTCAGTCTCACCAAACGTGATTATAAAATTTTATAAAAATCAGTCAAGCCGTTTCAGAGGAGTATTGTCACTAAAATCATGACACAACAATTCTATAAATACTGTCTATTTTTGAAATGTGGGGTATAATAAATGTAAGGATATATGATATTATTTAATCTAAAAAAAATGAAATACTAGAAACACCTATCTCCGTGATGTTGATCGATGAAATTTATGCAATTCGCAGAGTGCAGATATGTTTACATTTTATATATTTTCCCGTTATGAAATACGAGAGATTCCTTTGATGTGCATTGTGCAATCAAATAGTTACACAACTGGTTGGATTACCATCATGGCAGGGTAAATAAAAATAAATATTCAGATTATATCCAATAGCAAACTGAAGCGATCAAACTAAACAAATTTATTTACTATGCTTATATTTGTTGTGTATGCAAAATATCGCAGCAACCGTACAATATGTGAAATAATGAATATTGTTCTTGTTACTGAATCCGGTTAATTTGACAGCATTTGTAAAGTAAATTTAGAGAATAATAAATGGTGCAGAAAAAAATGGTAAAGTATATCGTAGTGGAACGAACACTACTAGTAGATTTTGAAAAGAAAACAAACATGCCTACTTGTCTAAATTTGGTATCAAACGATACAGATTGACTTGGAATGCCGAGAAAAATGCGTATCAGGTTTTATCGTAAAAACAAACCCCTTCTTTGGTAAATTGATAATAAATTAGTTGAAAGTGGTAGTATGTCTTAAGGCAAGTTACACGAACGTCCCGATATGTGTAATAAATCGAATATTATATAATAAATAAATCAATTTCTGGGTGATTTATAAGTATTCCGAGTGGAATATTACACATTATTGAAACACGTTTGTAGTAAAACTCGAAGTATTTTCTGAAAGCAAATGTTCAAAATTCAATGAATGCTTATATTTGGAGTATTTTTCGTATGATTATAATTGTTTATTAAGACCAGGTACTATATCGCAAAATCAAGTGAAATGTCTAATTCTAACAATCGTCACAAAAACGCTGGTATAATTTTTTTCAAACTTAGATAATTTTTGAAAATAAAACTACTTGTCGTGATGCCTTAATATTGCAGTATGTTCTATAAGACCATGATATCTACGCCAAAAAAGGCTTCATGAAAATCGGCAATTTTTTTCAAGGGTTAATTACAAGAAAACGGCCGATCTTTACCAAAAACTAATTAGTACGATATGTATCTAATATCTTTGGAATGTTGTTTGGATTTTCAAAATCGATTCAGGGTTGTGAGCTAAAACGCAGTCATTTTTTTAAAACTTTTTGCCAATTACAAATAAACTACTCTGCCGTTCGTCGCTGAAATAGTGATAAACGATAGTCCTTGTCAAATTACTTTAATGATTTAAATGATTTTTAAATTTTTCTAATCAGTTCAAGCGGCTATGAGAAAGATTAATATTTTTCCAACTTTTATGAATTATTATTATTTTAATAAGTATTATTTTAATAAGTTCTCTAAGACCATGATATCGACAAAATAAGTTTCATAAAAATCGGCTTCAATTTTTTTTTTCAACAATTAGTTACAAGAAAACTGCTTAATAGATCCTCACATAAAACTAATCAGTATCATTCTCAAGCAATATCTTTCTAAACGTTTTTGATTTCTCAAAATCTATTCAGAACTGCGGACTAAAACGTGGACGAAAAATTGTTCACTTTTCTGCTATTCACAAAGAAACGGCTTAGCCGATCGCCGCACAAACTGAGAAACGGTAATCCTCATCGAGATAGATCAATTGGATTTTAAATTTTTAAAATCAAATCAGCCGTTTTTGGAAATGTCGATTTAAGGTCAAAAATATGTTCACGTACACACACAGACAAACACAGACATACATTTTCCAAATTTGGTCTCATTCGATTCAGAACGGCTTAAAACATCGAGAAAACATAAAATTATCGAATCGGATTTTTTGATGAAAATATATACTTCTTCTTCGGGAAGTTAATATTTCATCAAAAATGATAATTATGTAATAAAAACTTGACATTTGAAGCTACATGCCTATTTAAAATAAACAATAAATCTAATTGTAAAACTTTGTAATTAACAATTTATACAGAAACTATTTGTCTAGCATTTTACATTATAACCCATTTATTATGAGTACGATTTTAAGTTTGAGGTTATTTCGTGATAGTAACTAAATATTAATATAATATTGTCTTCTTGACAATTATATTAGAAGAATTATTAAACTATGTAATTATTTATCAAATATAACAACTATTTATTTAGTATTGCGCATTATAAACTACTTATTATACGCACGATTTGAAGTTTGTGGTGTCTTTTCTGACAAACAAAATTCATGTTGGTTTTGGCAAAATGACGTCATCAAAATAATTCTTTTGATGTTCAGGTGCACTAGCAAATGTAATCACGATTAGTTGCTAAGTGCCTTTCGTAAGGTGAGGACGCGTTTGACAATTGCATTTTATATATATACAAAGTGTCAAAATTATTTAGTGGTTGTGAATACTTTTCGTAAAGTTAGACTGGTTTATAATTGATATAAGTAGTTCAAAATTGAGTTACAATTAATTTGTGTTTTAGTATTCGTTGATTCTAGTTTAAATAGTGTTATTTGGTATTAGTGTTTTTTTAATAGCAATGCCACACTTAATTTTATTTTATGTGCCTAGAAATATTTATATGGTAACTTTGATTAATTTTTTTTATTCAAAACTTATATTTAATGCATTTTATAGTTAGACAACTGTATTAAATAATTTATCATTTGAATTTAATAAATATTTTATATCATTTTCTATTAACCTTGCATCACCTTATTGCGCGTATAACAATTTTTTGCCGCCATTTTTACTACGGCGTCATCAAAACTCCGAATAATCTTTTATTTTATATGTTCAGATGGTCTTGATAGTGTGTAGATCAAATATATTTTTTTATTTTCTCATAAATTACAATCTGTCTAAATAGAAAGACATTGAGTAATTAGTTTGACAAATAACATAGAATTTTAAAAGAAAAACCCAGTGGTTCATCTTTTATTAATGTACTAAATTATATATTAATCAAACTTTGGTATTTGAAGAAAAAAACTTAAATATATAAATACAATTATAAAAAAAGTACATTACACAGTCTACATATACACAGATATATACACACGTCTATCATAGATAATATAGTAAAACAACTTATTATTGATTAAATTGTAAGATCTATTAAATGCTTTCTTTTTAGTCTTATATGTGGTGTTTTAAAGACTTGCTATCAGTTCATTTGGATGATGGTCAATTTTTTCTTGAAGTTAAGGGCACTCTTTTTAATTTCATCACCGATAAATCAAATATAGATAAATGAAAATACTTGTTTCTTAGTGAATTATCAACCTATACGATTTCATTCGTTAAAATTTTGAAGTTTTTGTGATGGGAACTCGTAGTCCTGTTAATAATGTTTAGGCCTGTATGGAAAGTTGAAGAAATTCCTTTATATTGTATAGTGATTTATTTACTAATAGTATTTTCAAATAGTTTTAGTATATGTGCATACATATAAGTTTGGATATGTATGATGTGATCTTTGTAAGGAAATCCTAAGTAATTAAGAATTAATTTTAGTGTTAGAATTTCTAGGGCATTTTTAGTATATTTGAACATGTATATCTGCAGATTATTATTATTATGAACATGTATATCTGTAGATTACACAACAATTCACCTTTCCTTTTATATTGAACAATCGTTCACCAATATTCTAGTGATTAGAGCTATGGACTTCGAATTAGACGTTCAAGGTTTTATGGCCGCTTCCGACAGTCTGTTATCAAGCAGTAGTGGCATTAGTTTTTACTTGAAAATATAGATTGCAATACTTTTCCAAGACAAAAATTTTCTTTTTCTACCTTGCACCATCAACCATGTAACAACAATTTCCTCGTACAACAATTTGCACAATCGTTTGGGTTGCCATCAACAAAAAGCGATATCATGTAAGAAGTTAACATAATATCTTGTGAAAACCGTTAATTTCTTATTGTTGTTGCAAAAATATAATAAATACGAGTTATACACGCTTTTAGCATAATTTTCATCTAAAACTAAATAAAAGTCCGTACTAGCTAAATATTCCATTAAAAAATTAATCATTTAAATAAATAGTCCAGGCGATCATTTTATCTCCAGTTAGTCAGTAATATCTGTATTGTTTTTTTTTTCATATAAATTACAATCTATCTATTAAATAGACTCTCTTGAAAGACATTGCGTAATTGTTTTTTTTTTAAATCTAATTATTTGTATACTAGACACCGAATCTTTGTGTTATTACCAAAAAAAAAATTCAGTAGACATGTTAACATACATACTATTATAAACATGTACGATAACTATCAGACGTAAGAGCTTATATAAACCCCACACATAGGAGAATGGTAAACCGATGGGTTGCCTCTCATAAAATAAGTTAACTCACGACGAACTATTAGGTCTTCAACAAACAGCCCATAGAACATGTAAAGTTAGAGTTCTGATTGCTGTTGAAACCATATGAAAAGTAAGAAAAATATACACATACCATATGTAGCATAGTAATTTTCTTTATTAGATGATATTTTTACAATTGTCCCAAAACGGACAACAAGTGTGAGCAGCATTTGGTAAAAACCTTGAGACTTTAGAAAAATACTAATTATTTGACCATTGCCAATTATTAGTTGAAAATCTTATTCATTGAATTTGATTATTAATGTAGAAGGATCTTCATTTATAAGCTTAAATAATATATTATATACTATTTTATTATGTCAGTTAAATGGGTCCTCTTCTATCTTTTTTCATGCGGGTTTTTGTTAAGATTAACTGTCAGTTCATTTGGATGTTGATCAATTTTGTTTGTAGTTTAGGACAATTAACTTAATTTTCTCTCTGATCCTGAAAGTAGTTATGGTGTTTTCTTTGTGTGTTAACTATGTCTGTGCATGTCTTGGTGCAGAAATTGCTTGCCGAAATACTTTATTGAGGAAACTCTACATTGGAAAATCGCTGCTTTGAGGAGGCCCATATACAATTTATTTTACAAAATTGAAAATATAGTGAAATGTCATATATCTACATTGGTTTGCGGATGACTTTGTATAACAAAATATTATTACATGTGAATAACTTCGATATACCTACTACTGAGATGCCAATCAGAACAGACTATTTTATAAACAATGACTCAGTTTGCATCGATAAATTGAATAAATTACATATAGCAGTGATAAACAGTGTTGTATTTTGAAAATAATTTTAATTTATTTTAGTAGTATTTTTAGCCTTTTTCTTTGCTATATAGTCTTTTTTTAATATTTAAAACGACAGACCGCTTTTAAATATGGCAAAACGACTGGTAAATTTTGTGAATTAAGCAGTAGTGAAGATGAGTTTCAAATAGACATTGCATACAGACAAATTTTACGAAATTACTATTCGCATCGAAGATAGTGATGAATGTGATGCTATGCATTTTGGAAATTGTTTTAAACGTCACCATTATCCATAAAGTGATCAAAAATTAATTTGTATTATAAATGTATGTCCTTCAATGACCACAAATCTTTATCAAACAAATTGCATAACATACACAATGAAATCAAGTTTACAGCCGGTAAAGTAGATTGTTTTGAAATTGATGCCGTCCCTTAAGTGTTAATTTTAAATTAAATGTCAACTAGTATCATCTAAAAATACATTTGTTACAACTCTAAGAAAGTTTGTAGCGCCCACACATTCCTGTTTACTCAACAGTACTCGAGAGACCTTTTCCCGCAATATTCCCGTTCCGCTGCTTTTGAAGCGAATTAAATAATTTCTGTCATATCAGGAAGCTAATAATAAAAGTCAATTTATTATATATAAAAGTCATAGAAATTTGCATGTACACGTGGAAATTATACAGGGGAAAATATAAACATGATATAATGTAATCACAACACGATACCGCCCGTATCCCGCTGCTCAGGGACCCGAAACAACCCGCGGGTGATCTGACCTGCTTCACATACGTATTTCATACAAAAGCGTCTTGTATTTGGCATAATGAATAGACAAAGGTCTAGTGGAAATAGTACTCACATTTTTTTTTTATAAAAAAGACTTCAATTTTTAATAGCAATAACGAACATCCTACTCCAAAGTTACAATTATATGTAATTATTTTTTTTATTCTTTGTCCACACTTAGTACGTTTACCAGTTTCCAATAACTTTATAATTTATTCGATTTTTCATATTTACAGAATTTTACAACAATAAATTTAAATATCTTTATAATTTGTTAAGATATTTAACAAAATTAAAATAGAATGCCTAATGAAGAACAATAAAGAATGCTTGAATAATTTAATGTCTTGATGTTGAGAGGATTGATATTATATATCCACTTGAGCATCATTAATGGTCGAAGAATTTGTTAAGAAATTTAATAGTTTTTTTGTAAAAAAAGAGCAGTATTAATTTTTTTTAAATAATATAATTGGCAGTAAACCAAAAAAAATCTAGATCACGTAGATATAAATAGTAGCTCGGTATTGTTTGAAGTCAAAATTTCGTATTTGTTAAAACACAGTGAACTACATGATTGATTAGTTCCCGTATTTGAAACTGTTTTAATTTGATAGGTTGAATACCAAATTCATCAATTAATTTCAAAGAAGTTGCACCCTTAAAAGTTGGTCTTTTAGAAGTTATATTCCTTGTAAAGTAGTGAGAATTAGACATGGAAGATAAATTAAATAACTGGCGATTATTTTTTATAAATAAAAGTATAATGAGAGGATGTTTGAAACAGTAAGAACTTTTATTTTTGAAATATATTTCTACAACGTCGGTGAGTTAAGAGAGAACTTGATTCTTAGTGTTTTTTTTAAGTGTTAATAAAAGTTTTAGAGATGATGATATTTCTATCTCTATTATGCATCTATTATTCGCCTCTTATAAAAGTTTCACTCTCTTTTTTTTGTATCTATTTGATATCATTTTTTTCGTGAGTTTGGAGAGAAACTTGATTTTTAGAGCTTTTTTAGAAGTTTGGATACATGTTTTGGAGATTATCATATAAGTTAATCTCTTTAAATGCATTATTTGAAACAAAAGTTTCACTCCTTTTTTGGTATCTATTTGAAATCTTGTTTCATTTTATTTTATTTTATTTTATTTTATTCGCATTGCTTTCCAGTATCTATAGCCACTCATATTATTTGAATTATTATCATATTATTTAACTAGTTTCTATTCAACGTATTTCTGCACGTTTCATTGTTTCTACTGTACTTATTTTTTACATTCTCTTCAAAGCAATATTTTGTATCATATTGATTTTTATATACATTTGTCACATGCAACTTTCATTTCCATGCATACTACTTTTTTGTTTTAACAGTTGATCTAATGTTTTTGTTTGGAGATACACATTTATGTTGTATAATTTCTTAAATTAAATTCCTTATTTTTATATATTGCTAAACATTGTATCAACTTACTATTAGATTCCTTATATAATGACTTTAATGAATCCCTTATATAAAAATGTATATTAAATCTTTTATTGTTGATTATTTATTAAGTTATATTATTTTACGTATTTATTTAATAATTGCAAATCAAAATCTTTTTGAAAGAAAAAACAATTTACGAATTATTACAACTTCTATAAATTAATGCAATTTATAAGTCAAATACATATTTATTAAATTGTAAAATGAAATTAATTTGAAGGAATAATGAATTCAAACAAAAATCAAAGCTACTAAATATGTAATTATATATATAAAAAAATCTTGTCTATATGAAAGTTTTCAGTTGATTGTCAATGAAACCCATAAAATCAGAGTATACGTGCAAAAAATCTAGACTTGTTGATCAAGATGATCCACTTCAACACAGTATTGGAAATATCCTAATTTAAAAGTGCGCTATGAAGTGAGTAATAATAGTCCTTAAAAAATTATTTGCCATTACTTTTCAATTATAAATACATGTTAATTACTTTTCTTAACAATTTGCTCGTTGATACAATTTCCATTTTTCCAATTATTATCACTATTACGTTTTGTTTTAATCTCATTACACGTTTGAGAAAACTGTTTAACTAGTTGTTATTTGCATGCTTTTATTATGATATATAGTTTAACATTTTTTTTCTTTTTTATATATGTTTATAACTGTGCATGTTAGGGCAATTAGTGAATTTGATAATGTCTATTGTACGAAAGACATTGTATTAAAATAGTGACATGCTGTATGAAATACCTAATAGTTGATTTTTTATCTTCATAGTTTTATTTAACATCAGTCAACACAAAAGCATGACATTCGAAAATTTGACAAAATTGTAGTTTTTATCACTTTCAAATAAAAACCATCAAGCTGTACGATTATATCTAACATCAAATAAATTGATAGAAAATTTTGAATACAGATGTTTCCAGTTTCTCTAGAAAGTTTCCTTGTTTTAGTTAGTCAAAAAGCATCAAATTGTACATATATATATATATATATATGTACATATATATATATATATATATATATATATAAATACTTATTATCAGAGTATCTAAATTGAAAACATCAGAATCAAATATTCGCAAAATAAAATCTAACAATAAATATCTATTCAGTGAAATAACAAGTGATCTATATTTCTAAAAATCGTTAACTTTCAACTAAACATTTTATAAAACAACAGTCTTGACAGATATATGTTTAGCATATTTACTAAATATAAGCTAAATATTATTTTCAAAAAGTAATCTAAATATAATCAAATATTATTTTCAAAAATCCAAGGTTCCATGAACAATTGTGACGAATACAGACTATCACATAACTTTATTACAGATGATAACTCAAATAGTTCTAAAATCTGTATGTGATCAATTTGATCATTCTAACTTCTGTTATAGTAGTAAATAGTGATCTGTACGGCAGATTCATGGTATGAGACCACCACAAAATAAATGATTCTTTTTACCTCTACTGTTCATTATTTCTATTGCAATTAATCACCTTTTATGCATTTTGATTTTCAAGCTTCTGTTTTCAGGCTTCTGGTCTTGTACTTCAACAATCAACCATAAGCATCCTTCTCCTGACTAATCATTTTGGTTCTTCTATTTTACCTTTGACTACGTTGTGTAACTTCTCTTCCTGCAGAATTAGTCCAATCCAGTTTTCTTTTCTCTTCAGAATTACATCAGCAGAGTTATTTCTTTGTCCAATCTTCTCAGCACTTCTTTATTTGTTTTTTTTTTATTTGTCCACATTATCTTCTCCATTCGCTCTTAGCACATTTTGGCACCACAACTTCTAATGATGACTTTTTTGAGATGAGAGAGTTTAGCTTGACAAAATATTTCTATTTCCAAATGGTATTGATTTTACAAATGTTCCTCAAGCTCTCGGCCTATTTCCTATTTTGTACAAAGGCTTCTTGTAGTCGGTATAATGAACTGCTCTATGTCGAAGCAATGAGGATAAATCCGAACTGCGCGATGCATGTTTACGTTGCCGCCGACACGAGCGGCAAACAAACATATAACGTCCGATTCGTGGGGGCGCTATGTAAATAATGCGGTTTGCTAGCAACTGGTACAAACTATGAGGAGAAATAAAAATAAATACGATTAATAGGTATTGATAATGTAATAGAGAGCTTGGGAAATCTCACAGCACGTGCGGGTAATGTTTTGCTCGTTTTAGGAATTGCAAGTAGAAATTATATGTCGATTTGTCAAGACTTTAAATAATAAATAGTTTTACATTTACGATGAACAGGCTTTTTGTAGATTTTCTATCTGAGCCACCCTTGCCAAGGACGTGGGCTAACACAAACTAGTCTCGAGTTCAACCCCAATCTCGGGCAAACCCAATAACAAGCAATATAGTAGTATGATATCAAAATTCATCTTGAGGTTATAAATCTCAAATATAATCTTACTGAAAATTTCACTTTGCAAAATTTGCTACGTCACAGACAAGTTAACTCTCTTAGATATACATATCTAATAATACATATAGTACATAGTTCTACAATGAAAAGTTGTTAACCACCACTAGCCGTTTAGTAGAAAATAGCAAATCAGAAATGTTAGTTAACAAATACAACTCAAATAACACATAGTTCTGATTGCTGTAAAATGGTTCGAGTTTGTTCAACTAAATATCTTTCCTATAAATATAATTATGTGGCATTGAATGGGGTACTGAGGTAAATTTTTAGCTCCTTTTTCGCAAAATCCATATGAATTTTTAAATAGTAAAATTTTATATCCTTGTAATGAATATATTCAACTTTAATATATAACACAGGTCACAAAAAATAAGTTGGCTGTATTAGGTGTGCGGCATATGTTTTCCAATGTAGTTTATACAGCTGATTACGAATCTACAGTCAAAATTAGGGATCAAATAGCAAAAAATTGTAAGCATTTAAAAACGACAAAAATACGATAAAGTAAAATTTTACTGCCTGATACTTAAAATATTATTTCTGTCATTGCCCGTCTCTTTTAACCTTAAATAATTATTGAGTATTCGCTTTGATCTATCAACTTTCTTTTGTAGAATACAGCAGTAATTTGCCAACACAATTTCAGATATACAAATTGCAAACATGATTGCAGATTACCCAGGGGCAACAGAAGGCAAATATTTTTGCAAACTACTGCTGAATTATACAAAGAAAAACTTAATAAATCATTTAATTTAAATTTAATAGTCATTTAAGATAAAAAGGGCCAGGAAGCCATAGAAATTATAATGTTTTAATTATTATGCAGAAGAATTAATAGATCAGGGTTTTGTCGTTTATTTTTTTTTTGTTTTCAATTTTTAGAAACTACATTGAGAAGCATATACAGAAAACTCTGTATTTCAAACAAAATAAAATATTATATGTATAAAATGGGAATAATATTTGTGGAATGAGTACATAGTGTAAGATCTTTCAGATACGCAAAATCAGTTATTTGAAAAAAAAGATAACGCAACTATATAGCATATATTTACAGTCTAAATGAAATGATTAAAACATTGCAAATAAATAAATTAAATAGTAAATCATGTATAGGAGACCACAGGTTCATGTTTATTCATAGCAATTTACATCATTCACGCTTCAACGCAATTTTATAAATTAAAATCTATTAATTAATTAAAAACATTGATACATACGTAATTGTTAATATTAAATATCATTATTGTTTATTCTATAGTTAACTGTATTTATTTTTATAGTTATTTTTCATAAAACTTCTCTCACACTTTTAAAACTAATTTAGACAAGTATCTGCATTTTCAGATCTTCACCTTTCAAAGTGTTAAATGAAATTGTATTCAAAAAACATTTTTTTATAAATCCAATATACTATATTTTACATACATTATAATTTAAAGCGTAATAATATTAATATTGATAAATGATTATATTATATTATATGATATTCGTAATTATTATCGATTCATAGCCTAATAACGTTATTTTATTAAAAAGCTTCTGAAAGCTATAAACATTTTCAAAACATTCTGCAAGACGTTTTTATATTTGGAGACTTTTTTTCATAAATTACTAAAAACAACCAAGATCTTGTGGTTAATATAAATTTCACATTCAAAGTTGTATTAACCAGTTAAACAATTAATATTAGTAATAAATGGGTTAGATTTAATCAATATAAAATGCCAAAATATGTCGTCAATTAGCCTACTTTTTTGGTATTTAATTTCAACTTGTACACTCGAACATTGCTTACGATATAATAAATTGCTCTTTTCGTTATATTTCTACATTTTATATTTCTACATTACTATATTAGGATATGTATCTGCATTTTCAGATCTTCATCTTTCAAAGTGTTAAATAGAATTATATTCAAAAATTATTTTTTTCAAATCCATTATACTATATCATACATAACTTATGAATGAATTATGTATGAAGTTGTTTTTTGTGAATTGCTTAGATGTTCAAGACTTTGTGATTTATATAAAAAGTTCTTTTTTTTCAAAGTTGTAATAACCATACAAATAATTAAAATTTGAAATAATTTGGTTAGATTTAAGATATATAAATTGGCATAATAAGTCGTTGAATAGTAAACTTTTCAGGTATTCAATTTCAACTTGTAAACACAAATATGACTTACAATAAATTTATAAATTGGTATTGAATAAAATTCTAAATTTGATATTTCTATTTCACTATAGTATATATACATCCTAATACACAAATTCACATCATAATGTATGTAATTTATTTATCAATGTTTAAGAGGGTTACTAATGAGTAACCTTTTAGAATAGATGTTAATTATCCATATATCTCCAAATTACTATGTCTTTTTTGCATAAGACAGTTTGTAATTAATAAAAGAAATAAAAAACATGTATAATTCAATTTTGCATAATTTTTAAAACAATTAATATTTTGTAAATGCAGTGAAGCACGACTCAATACTACGATGTTTATAAAGTTGTTTACTCTTCCTTTTGCACAAACTATGTTTTTTTTAGTATATCTAAACAATTTTGTTCCTTCTGTTTTGACCACCTTAAAAACTTAATGTTGATGTATTGCAAAATTTGCGATAGACGATGGAAAATTTATGGTAGGTTTGTAGACACTACGTAATAAAACGATCAGCTCAGAGCTCTTTTCCTATAAGTTTTCGTGTGAAACTTTTCACAGTTTTCCTATTTGCTCGTTTCTCACCCGCCATGGACGATTTGTGATATATATGGTCGCAAAGTTGTTCAACTGGTACAAAAGACATGATGGTGAAAAATGTCATGGAATCAGAAGTTGAATTGTTGACAAATATAATAATTATGGTATTTGGTTAATAAAAATATTAAAACAAACTTCGCAAAATTAATTCATATTTTAAACTGTAAGACTTTTGTAATTATTTATTATATATCTGAATTTTTCATTGTTTCCCATATAATATACTACTGTCCTTAGTAGACGTTTAGGTCGTTTTGGTACTAAATATGTGCCATTTTCAGTACATATGCAGTACTTATGAAATTATTGCAATTACAAGTAAAAAGCATGAAATATTTTTTAATTCACACATAAAAATATTGCATGTATATTTTTTACCTTTATAAAGATTTTTTTTTTTTGTAATTGCTAGTATATGTATAGATGTATATATTTACAAAGAAGCTCGGAAATAAGTTTATTATTATTTTCACTTCTACAAACCGAAACTACGAGAAACGTTTCTGCTTTATATGTCTTATTAGATCTAGAAGGACATTTTCATTTGATAAAAACTCAGTCTTCCAAGCAAAACATTAATTACGAATATCTAAGGGCTTTTAATTAATGAATGGTTGGCTGCTTCAATTTCAACTAGTGAAAAATACGTTGTACAGTTTTTTTTTGTTTTGTTGCGTATTAAGCCATGCGGAAGATATTCATTGCATTTTATTTAAAATATAAGAAACGGTTCTAAAAATGTCCATAATGTGTTCAAATTTTATATCAATATCATAATATACATTTATACCGCATTTAGGTTTATATACGTTAACAAGTGAAAAAAAGATATATATTTGAGAAAATATTTAGAATAAATTATATTTACATTCACTATATTTAACACCAAATATTGAAGTGATGTTTCTCAATATTCTTGAAGTATTTATTTTTAACTTCCCGAAAAAGTTTATTTTTCCATCAAAAAATCCGATTTGCTAATTATATGTTTTCTCGACGTTTCAAGTCATTCTGAATCGAATGAGATCAAATTTGGAAAAAATATGTGTGTGTAGGTGTGTGTGTGTATATGTGGACAGATTTTTCTAGTTATTTTTTAATACATGCTGCTTGTCGATTTTCGGAAATAATTCATATTATAATAAAAGTAGGGTAGGGCGGGGCTAGTTGAGCATAGGGGCAAGTTGAGCAATCGAAATATCTCGAAAACTATTCACGGTCCGTTTAGGCATTATATGGCGGAAAGATAGAGGTTTGGCAGAAATAAACTTCCCGCGATCGCTAGTAGCCGCTGGACAAATGAGTGAGGCTCACGGGCGTTTTGTTTATTTTGAGACCAAAAAGTAAAAATGTCATTCATTACGAGTTTTCGTCTAGTTTAGTCAATTGTTATTTATTTTTAACCAGGTAAATTTTATTCTTTCATATAATTATAGTACTTTTAATATGCACAGAGATTCTGGGTATAAATCTCACGTTTTTTTTTATAAACTCACTTTTATTTTGAAATTCCGAGTTGGGGCTAGTTGAGCATAGTTGCTATACTTGTTCTGTCACTAAGACAATTACCATTAACTTCCAGAAATTAATTATTATATTTAGGATTTAAGCTAAGTCTATGAGTAATGATATAAAGAAATAATGATTTTAAACAAAAATACTGAATATAATGGTAAAATAATTCCTAGGTTAATTAATCGTTAATTATTCAAAGCAAATTACTATAAGTTTTGTTTTCTCTGTCCATAAAGACTATAAATATAGAACTGGTTAGTAAAAACTTATTTTATTTCATCACTAATCGACATTGAACCTATGATTTCATTATACTTTCTTAGTGCTCAACTTGCCTCACCTATGGGGTACATTGAGCATACTTGACTTTTTGCATTCAAACAGCTTTTAAATTTTACTTATTACCATAAACTAGTATTAATACTTTTGTTAAGCGATAAACAACAAATCCATTAAGCCGTATAGCAATTTATTGAGATTTTTCATTGAGGAGCTACATCCGTTTAAGTAAAAATTTGCTCAACTAGCCCCGCCCTACCCTACTTTAGTGGACTTCTATTCAGCTAAATACAAATAAATATATCCGCTTTTCTATTTGTATATGATTTTTATCAAAAATCCACATGCATATATACGAAGTAATTAAATTCCTAAAAATAGGAACATTACTTTTTGAATATTTTTAATTGTTTTTATATTAATTCAGAATTGTAAAAATCTATAAAGCAACTAGAAATACCAGAAATCTTCATAACAACATGATTTTACATTGTTTCTATATTTTGTTTATATAAATGTGATCTGTATAAATATACTTAGATACATGGATCTTACTTGTATTATAAATGATTCATCTTTTTTCTTAAATAAATTTTTATCATTCATGTTTTGAACATAAATCATAAACCAGATTATTTAACATTTGGAATTCGAATACGTTTACTGTATATAACAAGGTGATTGCTCTGTCCAACCAACTTTAATATTTTACTTTCTAACAATTTTAGTTTTGAATCAAAACTAAAGCAAGCTTGGGATAGATAAAGATAAGTGCAATATTTATTTTGTACTATTTCATTATTTCAACAGCAATCAGAACTACTTCACCTTACATGTTGTATAACCTATTTGTTAAAGACGTTAAGCCTAATGTTTTTATGAAAGACAACCCACCGGTTTACCATTCTCCTATGTGTGGGGTCTTATGTTATCATCGTCTAATAGTTATTATAACTAGGGTAATAACAAATTTTAACAACGCTTCGTATAAGAGCAGCAAATATATAATTTCATGCATAGATCTACCTAGTAGTATTAGATGTATTAGATGTACTATTCACAATTTAACAAACAACAAATATACAAAATACAATGAAGAAAATTCTTAAATAATTTTGAATATCATATGGTTCAATGATGCAGCTATACCTACAAAAAGCAATTCTTATTATCAATTATATTGAGATCTATAACCTCAAGTAAAAATTTGACATAAAAGCTGCCTGATGTCGAGCTTTAGGTGTGCCGGAATTGAACCGACGAACCCGGGACTAGTTGATGTCAGCTCACGTCCGAATCGATTACATCACTGCTGAGTTCAATAAACAAAATAATAAATGTAATAGCAATATATCAGTAGAAATAGAAATAAATATTAAATTTAAATAAAACCTCCATTTGACTACAAGTGCCAAATTCATTTTTTGTTCTAAACTGTATTAGTTACTAGACTGTACTGTTACTAGATTATTGTGTTATGAATTAGTTAGATTTTTTTTTTTTGAAGATGGAGATGTTTTTGACAAATGATCTTTTCTCTTAAATATAAACCCTTTGTGCAGTAGCATTTGAGTTCTTGCCGGAGATCTACTAATGAAGAGATATCGCACGATCGTGCTCCGACGCGCTAGGGTAGATGCTCTCGACATGGCAGTGACGGGCAATTTCGAAATAGAGAGCTAGGGAAATCCTAAGAATTCACTAAATAAAGACATTTTCAGATATTTGAGTATTGGATTCCTAGTAATTAAATCTCCAGAAAGAACGAAGTATTTCATTTTATTAAGTTTTTCTAGGTAAATTTTGTTTTCCTTCGAACTATATTGCTTTGAAAGATATTGGTTGAGAACCGTGCAGATAACTTTTTAGTAAGGAGTTACCAGTCTCCTATTTTATACGCATTTTAAAAAAAAATAATTCTAATGAAACTTTGCATAATTTCACACAGTTATTAAAGCGACTAAATTTCATATCGTTATTAAGTCCATTATTTACACATATAGAGAGGCTTTGGAACTTGCTTCAAGACAAAACTCAAAGTGGACCTTGTTTTTTCTTTCCTGTTTTTTTATTTTAATTAACAAACAAGCAGAATTCAAGAGTCCTATGAATTATTGTGATGATACCTACATATGTGGCTTTCTATAGTTGTTCCATTTCAGGACAGCTCAATGCTGTTGTCATATCTATATTTAATATGTTTTTCATTTGATTTTTTTTAATAGTGATATATTTTTAACTTAATACAGAAATTATCATTATTATTCGGAAACATATTTTCTCCGATATTTCCAAGTGTTAATACAAACTTTCTCTCCCTATTACAAGTAAAATATTTGTATATACTTTTATTTATAAGTCTATTTGAAGAAAATTATTTTATTGATATGCTAATTGTTATTATTATTGACAAATTTTTGTACTTGGATTCTAATTTAGATTTTTTATATTTGTATATGAATTCATCTGGATCAACATAATAAAAACTATTCTAGAACTATACCAATATTAATAAAGCTAAGTAACTGAATTAAAATGTTTATGTTTTTTCAAGTTTCGTATCCATCGTTTGATTCTGACTAGATAAATGAAATTTGAGGAGTACATTATTCTGCGTTAAAAGACTAAGTCGGATTTACAATAACCAGGTTTCGAGTTAAAACTTTGCGCTACGCACAATCTGATACCGAAGAGTAGTGATAACAGTTTTCACTTGAAAATATGTTTCCAAGAAGATCAAGCTTTGCAGTTGTAACATTTGTACAATATATCACATTGCTATAAAAATACGCAGAAATTTCATCACAAGGTACATATTGCATTGTCTTTTAGTAAAGCAAGATTGTAGAATGTCTATTACTATAGTTCATAAAATGTTGAACATAGTAGGTTTTGTTCCATAAATCATAAAGAACTAAATAAAGACTAGCTGTAAGTGGAATTCTGTCTTAAGGCAATTAAGGCATCGTGCCTTAAGGCAAATTGCTGGAACTTCCCGTACCAAAAATTATTATTTTTTTAAAAACGATTAACATTTTTGAAAAAAAAAATTATTTTGAAAAAATAAGTTTTCTGAGAAACTATAAATTGGACAAAAAATTACTTTTTTTTGAAAAAAAAATTTTTTAAAAAAAAATATTTTTTTTTTTTTTTGAAAAAAAAATTTTTCTTCATTTTGACATATTGTGGAAGATCTGTACTTTTTTTCAAAGCAATCGTACTGCTTTAACAGCATAGGGACAAAATATAAAGCGCGTAAGCGCCGCGTAGCTGTCTAACGCTTAAGCATTGGTACGGAACCCATAGGAATGTTCACAAAATGTATACTTATTGTTAAAATCTCTATAAAATATCTGATAATTTGATATGTCTAATGATCATTTTTGACCGCCAAATGGCTCATTTTTTTACTTTTTCCTCCATATCTTCGAAACCGCTAGACCTACCTTCATGAAAATTTTATCGATTCTTCATCTTGTCAATACAAGTGAAATGTTTTTTGAATTATTCAAATCGGACGCTCCGTTCTCTTAAAAACTGAGTTACCGTTTTCGGCACTTTTTGCCCCGTATCTTCGGAACGGCTAGACCTGCCTTCGCCAAAAACTAATCAGCACGTCTCCTTATTAATACGAATCGAATGTTTTTTGAATTATTCAAATCGGTTGACCCGTGTTCCCGAAATCGTCGACGAAAATTTGTATCCGCACATACATACACACACGTACATACATACACACACACATACACACACACACACACACACACACACACATACATCCATTTTTCCTAAGGTATGCCAAAATGTTCAGAAACCTTTGAAACGTAAAGATATATAAAAATTTTCATTTTCGATTTTTTTTGCGATTACTATAACTTGCCCTACGGGAAGTTAATAATAACACGATATCAAGTACTCATATTGACAATTTAATTTTTAACCCAAGGGCCATATATCTTTAACAAATGGTTTGGTCTAAACACGGAAAATGTGGTGTATGACACCAGCGACTTAATTTTTTAAATGAGTAAATATTTTCATTAATTCATTTTGAACTTAACAAACTATATTTGCATATTACAAATTTCGTGACTGCATTGTAGAGTATTCCACGTGTAAAATTCTACCCTGACTCAAAAATTTTGGTGTGGAAAATTTTTTTGGGAGAAATTTATTAAATACGTTTAGGTAATTTGGTTCTACATTTCTTATCTGTAACAAATAAGACAAATGCTTCATCTGAAGGAAAATGGTACATTTAATTCGCTGCCTGTTAAATTTTTAATAAAAATATTTTTGTTTATTATAATGTGTAAGAAATGAAGAGGGGGGGATACTGCACGTAAGAAGTATCACTAAAAGAAATTCTTAGACTTTTATAATTCTCATGAAATATAACTGTTTAAAACGACCAGGAAAAAGCGTTATTAATGAAAATGTGATGTATTAAATTATTGAGAAGTATTGATAAAGGCAATACCTACTTTTGTTAGAATGACATTAAAGCTCTAATAAGCCAAAAAGAACAAGTGGTGCATCTAGTGAAAGGTGAAAAGTGTTTAGCAAGTAAAACTTAGATTAAATAGAATAAAAATATTTTTGTAAATCATTATTGTTGTAAAAACAGTGTCGCAAAAGTGTATTGGAACTTTCAACTAAACTGCTGATATTTTACATTAATCAACATAAAATAGATTACGAATTGATTTGTATATCGGTATACCAGATCCCCCATTATCAAATGGATATAGTGTGGTGAATGTGCAATATAAGTTATGCAACGACTCTATGGAGATTTGGAGCTTCTTAGAGATTTTTTGTGCTGCGGTGTACAGTCTGGAAAAAAGCAAAAGTTGATTATGAAAGAAAGCAAAAATACAAATTTGGCTATGGCAGTTAAGTTTTTAGATGTACGGGATATTCTCAAAAATCTGAAAATTCTGAAGTGGTTTTGAAATGGGTTGATCTTAATTTTATTACAAGAATTTTGGGCCTTTTCTTTAAGTTTCAACATGGGCACAATTTAGTTAGAAAATAGATTTCAATATTGGTCAACAGAAGCAATATGGATTATGATTTATGGAGATTTGGAGATTCTTAAGATTTTTTGGTGCTGCGGTGTACAATTTGGAAAAAAGCAAAAGTTGATTATGAAAGAAAGCAAAAATACAAATTTGGCTATGGCAGTTAAGTTTTTAGATGTACGGGATATTCTCAAAAATTCTGAAAATTCTGAAGTGGTTTTGAAATGGGTTGATCTTAATTTTATTACAAGAATTTTGGGCCTTTTTCTTTAAGTTTCAACATGGGCACAATTCAGTTAGAAAATAGATTTCAATATTGGTCAACAACAAGCAATATTAGGCAGATTCTATGTTATTCAAATCCAACAATATTTATAATCCAATATTAATTATGCAACTTCTCTTGCTTTGGAAACGTTGCACTAATTTCTTAAAAATCTGTTGACCTACTGGACATAGTGTTAGGTAATACGCTCATTTGTTAAAGGTTAATATATTCGTTTTGTTTGGTGTCCACAAATTAGATTATTTTTTTCGATATGCTCGTCATAAACTTGAAAATAAAATTAATGTATCAATCTTACCGTAAAATACACCAATGTTACGTAGCGTTTCGCACACCAAATGGTACTAAATACAGTCCAAATGTATTCGTTGTGCGATCAGGCATTTCACACTAAAAATGCAACTTTTCTCTGCAATTTGTTATTACGCCACAACACAAAGATTAGTTCAGTTTTTTTATCTGCACATCAACCACATAACATTTTAGCACTATTTAGTATCATTTTGTATGGGAAACGCAACGTACTATACCCTTGCCACAACATTGCTCTTAAATTTCTTCAATTTAGATGAAAAGTGCATTTATTACTATAATATGCATGTATAAATAAATAAATTTGTTTCAAATATTTTAACGTTATTTGATTTTGAAATTTTTAATTATTTTTTGATTGGAAGATATATATTTGACTGTACATTGCATTTTGAACTAAAAATATACGTAATAAACTTACAATCAGTCACTTGATGCCACGTAATAAAAAATCGATGGAAATTGAAATGATCGAGTTCATCAATTTAATTTATAATTTTTACCATAGACAAGAAAACTTGAACATATTTTCGACTATAAAATATGTACTGCAAATTTCGAATATAGTGCATTGTTCTATGTATGTTCAATGAGGCGAATTAATGAATTTTCAGGTTTAATCTATTTCTATGCATATCTATACTATTTGAATTCATCCAACAAATTTGATCATTTCGCAAGCCAATCAAATAAACTCTGTGGCCAACACACCGGTTTATTAATGAAATATTCCCGTGTATAATATGAAATGCGTCATTAATCATTACATCAGAATTTCAAAGTATTTAATTTAGTATTTGCCCTCGTTCCCGGTCGCTTTGAATGCTCTGGAATGATCGATATGTATTCATCCGAAATAATTGCTGATAAATCGATGGCCAATTAGCTCTACTGAATAATAATCGTTCTCTGCCACCTGATTAATGGGCTTTAGTACTCTCTACAATTGTTTATTCATAAGTGTTAGTAATGCAGTACATTTGTTAATGTTCTACAGTAAATAGCTGTATGTAATGTTAATGATAAAATAGTTTATGTAGTACTATTATTTGGTATTACATAATATATGCAAACTAATTGGATTAAGGATGAATTTTTCGAGTATTTGGTAGACCATACACTAATTGAAAATAGTTTGAAAATTTACATAAAATTGTACAATAGATTAACAATTTAACAAAAATACATCCTGAATAATGCAAGCTACATTTCCAAGGCTTATTTAATACATTGATTGCATTTTTTAATGTTGGTCACTAATTATGTTTTATTCATCTCCAACAAGAAATTAACAAAATTGTATTTCCCTAATGATGACATTACAAAAAACAATGACAACGGCAACTCAATCACTGCAATAAATTACGATTCAATAAATGTTCTACCGAATTCGAAACATGAAATTTATTTTTATAATTATTTTCCAATATATCAGCGTTCGTTCTACATTGTTAAATCGAATATTGTTTGCTTATGATTTGTTAGTTCACTGAATTTAATTTCATTTTGTGTGTCTCTCGAGCACTGCACAAACAAATGCATTGGCATTCGTCCAGAAATTAATTTAATATAACAAGGAGGATGGCGACCAAACCACCATTTGCAATTTCCAAGTTCGATAAATATACAATAGAGGTTTATTATATTCATGGGGTCTAATAAACTTATTCATTGAGTAATCAAGTAATTATTACTTTACTTGGATTAAAACTTTGCTGACAATATGATATAAAATATTATTGTTATTACTTATTAGTATTTCTTTAATATTACTATTAAATACTACATATTTAATTATGATGTACTTTAAGACATCTTAATTTTTTCTAAACATCTTTTTAAAAATTTTTGAGCTTTTCAAACAGCAAATAATTTGATTGAATAATGTTTAACGCAAAATTATTGGAATATCTTATGTTCTAAATGTGCATAGGTAAATTTAATATTTCAACAAATCATAGACACATTTAGCAATACAAGTGAATAACAAAATTCAAAATTATTTCACTCGACAATAATATACCGCTTTTATCTTTATGCTTGAAAACGCATTCGTTAGTTGTATTGTAATGTGTTGATAGTTTTATCTCAGTCATGTAATGCTCAATGAACACGCGAACGTTTCGAACAAAAGTGGAAATTCAGATAGAGACAATTCGACTGAGATTGCTTTAGAAAACATTTCGCTTACCTAGGTAACTGAAATACACATATAACATTTATTTAATGCTAAAAGTGTTGATTAATGATTACACTAACACATTTTAAAAAGTTTATCAACATTGAAGAATAAATTAAACTTTTTACTAAACATTTGTTGTTTTCTCTTACATATAGATGTAAAAAAAACAATCTATAGACGAAGATGTTTGTATAAAGTCACAGCTTGATGAGATGTTTAAATTATCAGCTTAGTTTTATAATTAATTGTGTAGTCTGTTTCAAAAAATCTTCCATTGCACAAAGTCGTTATGCTACGAGCTTTTTCCGGTGGAGACGCCTTGTACTTTGACACAAATTTTAGAAGTGTATAATTTTCGAAATTTGAGTTATTTTCATTAAGTAAAGTACCTTCTATGGTTATTTTATCAATATAAACATAGATTTCTTGTTTTTTCATCATAAATTTAATTTTATCTGGATAATACCTAGAACATACCTCGGAGCTTTTTGCCCTTCTTCTAGATAGAGTTCGACATGTTGGGCTTATAAGTTTTCTATAACCTTTATTAGGATAGTTAACAAATGAATACTAGAAAATTGGGTGTTTCAGTATACTCAAACGAATAAAAATATTTCAACAATTCAAAAATAGATCAACCCTTTCATCTGAAACTTTGATTAATTTAAATGTATACATGTTCGCTTAGTGTAATTCTAAATGTATCGCACTAAATCTAAATTGCTTGTCCTCAGAACCCATAACGACGATAGTGGGCGGACCGGACATGTACATAAACACCGGAAGCACTGTGAATCTGACGTGTGTTGTCCAGCATTCGCCTGAGCCGCCGCCCGCAATATTCTGGACGCACAACACACAGGTACGTGATATTATTTACAAATGACACACGATTCTGGTACTCGTCTATAGACCGTATGGGAATTGGAGCATCTTAATTTAGATTGGAAATTTGGTATGGACGTATTGAAGTGATTTACATTTCATACTGGCAAGATATAACACCAATAAAATACCTGTTAAGACGTTATGAAAGTAATTATTTGTACAATAATTTGTGCATTTATGTCATGAAACTCTTCACATTTAGGACCGTATAAGTTGTAAGTCTTAAATTTTAGTAAAATTTGGAATACCAATTATTTATTTTTACAATGATTAAGTGCTTGGTATAGAAATTGATTATTCTCATGATACAATGAAAAATAATTCCTATTTTTTATTTACAAACTGTCAAAGTGTGTCAAAGATGAAAACCTATTGACAAAATTGACTTTTGAGTAAAGCGTAATACATTCGTCATTTTTACAAAATTTGAAGCGTTTTTCTAAATTAAATATATTTATAATTATGAATTTTATATATATTATGGTTTTGTATGAATTAACTCGTAACTAATTAAGAAAAACATCAGTTGAACTAAATAAAAATTTTTGACTTTTGAATAAAGGGAGAAATATTTGTATTTTCCAAAAAATTTGATTCGTAATTCAAATATACCATTACTCGATTGTTTATAATTATATGTCTGATAGATGATTTTAGATAATAGAGTATCAACAAGAACTTTTAGAAAATTTTGAAACTATTTTTAATGCCCATACAAAATTTAATTAGTAATAACTCTTTGTAACAATATACCGCTCTGCCCAATCAGACTGAATAGAAGATATCAACAGCATTATCATCATTTAATTATTAATAGTAATACTTCCAGTAGTTCATACAAATTGTTCAGAAATTTAATGATTTTAGTAAAATTCACTATACATTTTCATACTAATTAACTTCAAATCTAATATCTTTTTATACAAAACTGTATTTAAGTTACGTGGTTATGAAATTTGTTAAAACTCTCCTTTGTTAACTCAGGTTGTTAGGTTATAATTTAACCCTTGTAGCTGTGGGCTGTATTAAACACTGTATTTGTTGCAATTCTTATTACAACCACTGATTATAAGCGAAGAAAATATATTTATTCATTGGTTATTTTACATGTTGTTTCGCAGACTTTACTTTTAGTAGTGAATAATTAGTCCTCTCAAACTATCCGCTACCCCCTCTACCAGGTGCAGCAACCATTCCGTGTGAAAGATCAATGCCATGAAGATTGTCATCTTCATAGATAATATAAATTTGTTAATGCTCTTATTGTTAGTTAAAGTTAAAAAAAACTCATCACACAATCCCTGTACTTATGACAGCGCCTAAATATATTGCAAAACTCAGTTATTTGAATTATTTTTAATGTTACCTTTATCTATAACGTTTTCAATATTATTTTGCGATAACATGTTTACCTATTGTAGACAAAATATTTGCATTATTAAATAGAATATGGAAATTTATATTTGAGTGTTAAAAAATTTTTGAATTCAAAATTAGTTATTCTAGAGTTTTAAATGGTTACAAAACTATTTATAGATTTGAATAGTACTTTGAAAACGCAAAATCTTACTTATTTTATTTGATTTTTTTTTTAAAGTTGATTGAATTGTTTTGAGGGCTAAGCATTTTATTCGATATAAAATTAGAATAGCATAATTTATATTATTATATAATTCTACTACAAAACTAAAATTGGGAGAAAATTCTATAAAATTCTCACGTTAATTTCACTTAAACCCAATCTTCGTATATGTAGATAGTTGCGATGTATTGACGAAGTATAGTATTACCTTGAATATCATCTTCGATTTTCCGTATAAAAGGCACATTCTATTTAATATTCTTCGTAGACATGTCTGCATCGGAACATTATTGTGCAAACGTACATGAAGTTGGGGGTTTGTCTGAAGGCACTCCTCTGTATATCTATGTATATATTCCGGGAGACGAACAAACAAACGGTACAATACGTCAAAGGAAAACTGTTTCATGGCAATTTAATACTGATGTCGCATGTAGCAATGCTATGAATATATTTACTCGATATACAGACTATTGATTTCTTATTGTGAAATGACGATCAAGATTTGTTACTGATTTATTGATAAATTTTGCACGCGAAATAACCTTGCTATTTGCTGTTTCATGTTATTTTTCACTTATATTTGTAATTTTGTGTAAACAACAATTACATTTTCATTTATATCTATACATGTTTTTTTCTGACATTGAAGATTCAAAATAACAACTAAAAATTTCTATCTAATTGTACATTCTGATATATGACATTGGAAATTCAAGAGTCAGTCGTTAAGTTCTTGTGCTTTTCAGAGCTTTTTACGAAATTTCATACATTTTTTTTTTAAATTTGAGTTTGCACAAGATATGCAGAAGTGAAAATATATAAACAATGTAAAATAGATCATATTCTTGAAATTTTCTTGAATATTTGAAAAATTATTCAAGATTTACGTTAACAGGTATTTTTATGCTATTTTTTATGGACTGATATATATTACATATTTGAAATGATTGATTTGATATTCATTTAATATTTGATATTTTTTATTTGGTTATTATTTGATATTTAACATTTGATAATTATTATTTCATTATTTTGATTTCATTTAGTATTTGATTTATATTATCAAATTATATCATACTATTTTTCATAGGCTTATTATTATTTTATTGATATCCATATATTTAAAGATTTTTCATAATTTTTTTTTAATTATCTGAAAATTATACATAATACTATGGATCCAGATTTAATTTATCTTACAATATTCATAATTTTGTGGTTAAAATGATTTATTCAAATATATCTACCAATTTAATATGAACTTTACAAGTTGAGTACGCAGATGACCTTTAACTAATTTTATTACAAACCAAATGATTTTATAATGATAGAAATATTAAATTACTTTAGAATTTCTCATATATTGCTTACACAGATTGATTGGCATATATGTATTAACGTTTTTAATTTACATCCACTTTGAATAGAGAGAGGAAAACATAATTACTAATACATTTTACTTTGGAAAAATAAAGCGCAAAAAATCTCGCCAAAGGGAAAATGCTTTTGAAATCTGCTATTCATAATATAATTTTATATTAATAAAAGTAATTTCAATGAAACGTTGGTGGAAACTTCCATTCATTGCCAAGTTTACCATTCATACCATTTTTCTTGTTATTTCTAATTGAAGAAAAGATATAGTAAAAAAGAAATATAGTTAAAAAATATTATATGAAAATAAATATATAAGTTTATGTACACAAGATGAATCATTTGTTTTCAAAAAACAAACTAGTTATTTATTTTTGGGAAGTTGTACTGCAATATGTGTTTGTTTTATTTTAAGTGAAATCGGATATCGGATACTAGTGGTTAGAGCTATGCTAGATTTTAATTATTGGTCTAGGTTTGGTATGTCTTTCAGAGAGCCTCATGCCAAACAGCAGTGACATTGCTATTAACTTTGAAATATAGATGGCAATAAATTACAAAAAGGGACAAAAGAATTATTTTAGAAAAAATAGCACGTAAGCACATTTGCAAGCGTCCATTAATTACGTGATCGATTTTTAAAAAAAATTTTAGACCCCTTTTCTTTCCCCTTGGTGATACGTGGATATAATCAAAATTAATCCCTTCCCCCACCTAACATTACGTGTATCTTTAGTTACGAGAAAAAAATTGATTTTTTTTTCAAAATGTTTGATTTTGATAAATACACGTGATATCTAACTATACTCTTGCCTCCCGCTTGCACTTGACATTTTGTATTTTTTTTTGTCAAACCCCTTCATTTCTCTCAAAAACTTTACCTGATTAGTGGACACTCCCTTTCTATATTGAATCAATAACTGTAAATGTTCTTAACATATTTTGATAGTTAGATGTTTGATGTGTGATATGATGTAATGTTGTTTGTTTTTCATAGTATACTTGCTAAAAGTAAAAAAATACTCATGTTTATTAGCATATAATACATTTTGATGCTGAATGGGGTATTGCACTCTATGATATATCTAATACAGTTCATCAATCAATTAAGAAATATACGTGCGCTATGTTCCGTCTTGATAACTAAATTAACAGAATCGCATTTTTGTTTAGATTTTTAGGGAATAGATGAAGATTTTTAGAAAAATAACAAATAAACATATGTAGATATTTGACTGTGAAATTTTCTGAGCATGTATTAATAGTTGGTTGTTTGATGTGTAGTATGTGCTGTATTGTATGTTTGTTGATTTTCACAGTATATTTACTGAAAGTCAAAAATTACACATGTGTTTATAATATATATTGTACTGCTGAATGGGATATTTCACTCGATGATGACTCTAATGAATTCAACAATCATGGAAGATGCGTGGGCTATTTTGCATGTTGAATACTAAATTGATATATTCGCATTTTTGTTTAAATTTTCATGGGACAAATGAACATTTTTAGAAAAAATATCAAATAAAGATCGAAAATTAGGGAATAATTGAGAAATTTTCATAGTGATATGTATGTGATATGTATATATATGTGATATGTATATATATGTGATATGTATGTGTTGTGATGTAGTTGTTGTTTTCATAGTAAATATTCACTGAAAGTAGCTTATATTTCATATTTTGATGCTGAATGGGATATTTCACTTTATGATGCATCAATAACGACAGATAATTGCGCTATTTTCCATGTTGATTACTGGATTAACAGAATCTCAACAAAGCAACGCATGATCAGGTACAGTTAATAATATATAGCAAAAAAAATAGTTCATATGTAAGAATGATGTAGACTATAACCGCCTATGTTCATAATTCTCCATGTTTTTTTCTCAACTGCATTCAGAAATTTTATTTTAGTAACTTTCCTCAATATCAATTTCATTTCTAGTGGGTGTTACTTACTAATGTCTATAAATGCCATTATTTTTTTGCGTAAGTACATTATTCGTTCTAAAGTGTATTCAGGGATTTTATTTTCGTGCGATGGTGTGACACATCCGACATGTTCTATAGTGCCATGTGTATATTCTTTATTTTTTGCTTCTAGTTCTTTTTATTTGCTTCCGCATAGAGAAACATCAGTGTATGGCGGAACTGCGCGACGCGCGATGCGGGCTCGAGTTGCCTTTCTTGTGATATCCTATTTCACTATTTTAGAACAGGGATGGTCGAGGACTTTTATTAAAATTTCAAACTTATATTATAACTAATAGTAATAATAATGGGTGGTACTGCGCACTGTCCTAGAGCAGGTCCGTGAGCTAAGTTAAACTCTAACTCGATTCAGGGAAGAATAGCGTGAGAGATTTTTTTGCCATTCTGCACGGCAGTGCCCGAAATAGGCTTACTTAATTGGACACATATTTCATATAATAACTAGTAATACATAGTATTTTGTCTTGTAACAAATTACTTTATTGAATGAGCATCAGATCCTTAGTATTTACCTTTTCGCTACTAGAGTGTACTTTGTAGAAGTAATGCTGCTGTACAGGACAACGTGTTGTTCAGTAGCTTTGCTAAACGGACAATGCTTAACAACATATTTTATGATTTCTCAGTTAATATAAATAGATAAAAATGTATTTCAATTAAGTAACACTTCTTAAAAACTAAAAAAATGTACATTTCTCATTTTGCATTTCTACATTTGCCAATGTCGTTTATAGATGCTACCCGTAGCATAATGTACAAAAACAGAAAGATAATTGAAATTCAAGAGATAATAGTTCACTGGTATAATGCGAAATTTTAAAATAAACATAATTAGGTAGTATCAAGCAGAATTTTTTATTACAAATAATTTTTAGATAAATGTTCATATTGATATTATTGAAAATTAAATAGCACAAGAAAATAATCTGTAAATGCAGTACTAGAAAGCAATAAGGTTGCTATACGTTTTGAGAAAAAATACGAGAATATTTCTTTAGTAGCCTACATTCCTTCATTCCTTAAGATTTGTTTCTAAACACAACGATTAAAAAAAAATATAATTTATAAAAATTAAAAAATGTAGGTAAATAGTCAACTGGTTTTATTCAAAAGAACTTCAAAAATAAAAAGAATTATAAACAATAATCTATGAATGGCCTATAGATAATTATTTCTAAAAAAAACTGCATTTTTTATACAAATTTTATTTATTGTTTGAACAGCAATCAGAACTCCTATATGTTCTATAAGCTGTTGGTTAACGACTTAATACTACTTTTATTTCATGAGAGGCAATCCATCGATTAACCATTCTCTTATGTGTGGGATATTTTTGATATTAGCTCTTACGTCTAATAGTTGCATATGATTGGATGTTGCAGCTATGTCCACGAAGGACGATTTCCACTTGGAATTATATTGTGATCTATAATCCCAAGTGGAAATTTGACATCAAAGCTGCCTGATGTCGGGCTACGGCGGTAGCGGGAATCGATCCAGCGAGCCTGGAACTAGTGGCTGCTAGTCCACGCTCTAACCGATATCGCCACCGCCGGCCCATTTTTTATACAGAGTAATAATAAAGTACTTATCTAAAATGATATATAATATGTTCTATAAATTATTCTAATGTGATGAAAGTTTTGATTGATTTGAGAAGGAAAGTAAAGTGGGTTTCACGATGCAAGAAGTAAACATATATTCATTGTAAAATGGCTGCGTGCGTTTCCTATTGCAACTTTAAGTTCAAAGTTTGGAAACATGCAATTTATAGTGTTCACAAAGTGACCTGAGACTTGTTACAGATTTATCATTATATGCTGCTGGTTTAGATAAATATATAAACTGGTGGTATATGGCATCGTGCCTTAAGCCAAATTGCTGGAACTTCCCGTACCGTAACAAAATGTTCGAGAAATTTTAAATGTTTTCAAATAGATTATTATAAATACTGTAACATTGTGTGATATTTATTTATAAGAATTATATAAACTGAATTGCAAAGTTGAATTTATTTGTTTAAGTATATTAAAACTTTAGTCAAAATTAAAATAAAAATCTGAATTATTTTGGATATACAAAAAAAAATTTTTTTCGAAATAAAGTTCTTTGAATCATTAAATTCGGAAGCTTAATTTTCTCAAAAATTACCATTATTTGTACATTTAGCTCTGTATCTTCTAAATGGCTGGAGCTGCCTTTGCCAAAAACTAATTACCACTTCTCCCAATTATTACAAATCGAATGTTCTTCAAATAATTCTATTTTTGCACTCTTTGCTCTTTATCTCCTTAACGACTGGACCTGCCTTTGCCAAAAACTAATCAGCACATCTCCCTATCATGTTGGAATCGAATGTTTTTTGGACCATTCAAATCGGTTGATCCGTGAAAACGCCTGAAAACGTGAAAAATGCGTACACACAAAACACACACACATCCATTTTTTTCTGAGGTATGCGAAAATGTTCAGAAACCTTTGAAACCTGCAAAAATGCAAAAATTTTCATTTTCCATTTTTGACCCATTACTATAACTACCCCACGGGAAGTTAATAAATGAATAAAATATTCTACATTCAGCATACTTTTTATTCGGATTGAGTCCGCATCTATCATATATAACTAACTCTAATTACGATGATTGTAATTAATGTATCAAAATTTTGTATTAATGTACTGAGTACATGCAGAACCTTTTTACTACCAATGTGTTTTTCGTACGATTGACGCTACTATACGGAACAGCAAGTAGCTCAGTATCGGTACTGAAATTACCAGACACAACATGATTTATGATTTTTCAATTAATATTAATAAAAATTTATTCAAAAATCAAATATTCTTCTTCTGAAGGACTAATAAAAATCAGAATTCTCAACAATTTTACATATCACACTGATAAATCTTCAAGGAACGGTCGTCTTTGGACGACATGCGTATGCACAGGTAGTCTGTAAATGTCATCTACAGACGACATCGTATCCGAAGGGCTTTTATATTAGCATATTAGGTATTGTTATTCTCAGCTACTTATATTTTTGCAATTTCGCAGTGTGTGTAGCAATGATTCAGGATAACTCCTCGCATTTCCCTTCAGCGTTCGGCGGAAGTTTGTGCATACGTTTCGCTGCATATCTTTTGCATCGCTATCAGATCCCAGTGATGCAGCTCGGATGTATATATAACTGAATTATAACTAGATAAAACAATATATACAAATGTTGGTTTTTGTCATCATATTGATAATATCACTTTCTTTTGCTTATCAGGATTATATGAAGAAATATTTTTGTACGCAATAGATAGACAAACAAATCAATTTAGAATAATTCAGTTTTTTAAATAATGTAATGAATACATAGGCTATGACATTAAATATTTGGGTATCGCTAATTAGTTGCCAAATTTGCACCAGGTAGAGCCAAATTTAATGCAGTTAATAAGCTAATTAACCTTGACTATGCACCGAAAACTAAATACACAGTGAAATTTTTTTGCTTTCAAGAAGAATCTCAAGTTTAATCTTCTGGGATTTTAATGAAACTTTGCATGGTGATAGAGGTAGCTGTAAAAACAAAGAGTATAAATATTATAGACCTATGACAAGTGGTTCAATTATATAAATTAATTATTGTTTTGGAATAATAGACCGAGTAAAAACACTAAAACTAGGGTTTGTCGGTTTTCAAAAACCGGTTTTTTGGCGAAATGTTGGCATTCGAAAATCGTTTTTTAGTGAAAAAAGTCGGTTTTCACTGTATAAATGGAATATGGTAAATATATCCAAATATACAAGATAGATGAAAGCGTTTTGATTCTTGAACACATATCGTTTCAATAGCATTTGATATCTTATCAGTCTGCAATGGAAAAGGTTTTGTATATAATAATTCAAATTTTTATACCAGTGTATAGATTAATTCAAATCAGTGTGACTTCTTCTTGAAGAAGTAACTTCCTCTACTCAAACTTGAAAAAAAGAGTTCTAAACCCTAGAAGCCACAAATTAAAGAACAAAAAACCTACAATTATTATATCAGACTTTAAAAACTATTAAGCATAATTTGTTCGCAAGTATGAGGGTATTTTCTATTTCAGGAAATTTTGTGAGTGAACAGAGGACACATTTAAGTAGCAATTCAATAGACGTTCCCAATTTTTTTAAATCATATTTTATTTAACAAAAAACAATTAGTATATTTAAAATTAATTAATTGAAATTGCTCGGAACAGAAATAAAAGTTTACCTTAATTGTTTTTAAAACTAAAATTGATATTAACAAGTATGTATCAACATGTACCTAATATTCATTTTTTTTACTTAATGATTTTTTTTTTATTTAAAAATGCATTATTTTTATTTATTCGAAAACTTTCCTTTCACTATCATAAAATATTTTCATTCTTATAGGTGAAAATGATGCATAAATAACGAATAATTATTTTCAAAGTTATTTAATCAAGATAAACTATTATTTTTTAGTTCTACTAATTAAAATTAAAATAATTTTAATTACTATCTATAAAATTGAACAATAAATAAATTCAGCAAAAATTTATTTTCTATATAAATTTCGAAAACCGGTTAAAACCGTTTTCTTAGTAAAATTAAAATTTGAGAACCGGTTTTCTGAAATGTCGGTTTTTTGTATAAACCCTAACTGAAACCTCATATATTATGTGATAGTCAAAATGATGGACCAACTATTTGACAGGTATTTTTTCTCATAGAGATATTGTATGTCTCTTGTCTTTTGTTGTAATGCTTTTAATTAAACTAATATGTAATATGTCATATCTCCATCAGTTCACTAAAATTAATATATTACAAAATCTAATAAAAATCTAGCCTCGACATTTCTCGTACAATAAATGTTTGTTACAATAAGTATTTGTTTGAAAGTAGTGCTGTATTTGTGTTCGATTTTTATTTCGTGCCCAGGCAAGTGGAAGAAAAGTCATTACTGAATCGATGCAATGCTCGGCAATACCTTCCTCTGGCAAACTCATTTCACGCAGTCACACCAATACCCTGTGAAATGCTTTGAAGGGAACGAGTTCGATATTTGACAAATTTCATGTGGTACAGACATTTCTACGAATGTGATATATATATATATATATATATATTATATATATATATATGATAAAAATTGTTTCTTGGGCATCCATCCAATAATTAAAAAAAACAGTTTTAATGCAAAATGTTTTATTAAGAGAACATACGTTTCGGGTCCAGATTTGACCCATCTTCAGTGCTACAAATAAATATATCAGGGTTACAAATTAAAACAATATAAAAAATAATATAAAAGATACATAATTACAGACAAAAATAAGTA